>NC_142038.1:49702572-49855939 GCF_982192425.1 Myodes glareolus
GAGTGAGTACACATACAAGAATTTAATATATGCTAAATATAATTGATTTCTGATGGAGTTTCCATTTATTTAAGATGAGTTCTATTAAGGTCAAGAGAACTTTACTTCACTTAAGAGCCAAGACAATAGGAGATGGAAAATTAGAATATATTAAAAAAATATAAGTAAAATAAATAAAATTTAAGTCTGATTGCTAAAATCATCTTATGGCTAGAAATCACATGTGCATCCGGTGGAATAAAGAGAGTGAGAACATCAATATCCCCCTCCTCCAGGGTTTCCTAGGAAAACCATTACTGAGTTCGGACATTCCTTGAGCCTGTGAATAAATGGAACTCATGGAGTAAAACCAACAGCCATAATGACTGTGAATGGGTTTTGCCATCTATAGATAGTTTCTAAATGTTCCTTCCAAATGGTGTCACAGTTAGTCATTGTTGTTGGTTGGGTTGGCCGGAGGACTACCGACAAGACTGGTAAAGCTTACCTCCTGCAGTGTCTATGAGGGGTTCTCTAGAGGGGACTGAGGAGAGAAGCCCACACTGCATGTGGGTGGCACCATCCCATAGACTGTAGTCAGAATCAGAGAAGGAAAAGGAGAAAGGCACCAGGTAAACAATCTCTACTCTAGCTTCTTGCCACCTTGATGGGCACTGGTCCTTCCATGATGAACAGAAACCCTGGGTCAAAACAAACACTTCCTCCCTTGTTTTCTTTCACATTTTGTCCCAGCAGTGGGGGGGGGGTCTGATTAACAATGGGAGGGTCTGAGTTCTGACTCCAGTTTAATGACATACTTATGCCCCAAAGCCTTTATTCACCCTTTGGGGCTACAGTAGCACCAGGTGTCTTCAAGTGTGGCTTATAGAATATTCCTGACATCAAAACAAATTTTTATCAGCATTACAGCACGTGTTAAACTCAATCTAGGCAAAAATATATTTTTTAAAAAAGCCTTGGTATTTATGTGAGAAAGTTAGTGTCTTGATATTACCCCCAAAAGATACCAGTTAAGAGTGTCAAAAGACTCCATTTTATAGAAATCACATTTTACAGAGAATTATGTTAGATCCTCAGAGAAGAAGGCATCACTGTTGCTCTCTTTTTCTTTTGAATAGAGTTGAGTTGATTTTCCTTCCCCAAAGATGTTTACAAGGAGATAAACATTGTTATCATGAGAAATGTCTAACAAAAAAGGAAATGAGATAAACTTCTACATACACATCACTTAGATATACAACATTATATCTTGAATCCTTTAGGATTTTCCTTCTGCTCTGCTGCCAACAAATACTTGCTTTTCTGTGGCCCCTTTTAGAGTCTTATCTTGTACAATGTATCCTGAACAGTTTCCCTTCCCTCCACTCCTCCAAGCTTCCCCCACTTCCCCTCTCCCTCAGATCCACTCCCCGCTTTTCCCTTCAGAAAAGAACAGGCCTCCAAGAGACAGCAACCAAACACAACAAAACTGGATACATTTAGTCAAGGCAAAAGCTCTCCTATCAGCTTGGCTAGACAGCAACTCAGTAAGAGAGAAAAGGTCCAAAGAGCAGGCAAAAGAGTCATCTATTCTTACGAGTCCCACAAAACACCAAACTAACAGCCATAACATACACAGAGGACCTGGAGCAGACCCTTGCAGGTTCTGTGCCTGGGACTTCAGACTCTGAGAACCCATATGAGCCCTTCTCGGTTGATACAATGAGCCATGTTCTCTGGGTGTCCTCCATCCATTCTGACACCTACATTCTTTCCTCCTCCTTTTCTGTAGCGTTCCCCTAGCTCTGAGCTCCAAGCTGACCCAATTATATACATTTCTTAAGGTGACATTTGCAGAAATTGAAATTTACCAACCTTGACCATCTTAACAATTGTGGGATGTTGGCAAATTATAGGATGAAACGTATGTAAAAAAAAAAGAATGCTATTCATTAAATTCATTTTAAAAAATGAACTGTTATTAATTAAACACTAAAAGAAGCTTTGGTTTAATCAGAGCAATAACCAATGCAGTGACAATTCTAAGAGTGGAAACTTGAGATTGTGTTAAATGTGCAACTTATGTATGTAATCAGCAATTGTGACAGAATAAAGATTATGAAAAATATGTAGTGGACTAAGGCTGACAACACAAAATTTGGAAACTAGCTTAAGTGAACTTACTCACTCTTCTAAAATCTGGAAGCTTAAGATGAAAGGATTGGCAGGGATAATTTTATTGTGTGGTTTCTGGTTTTTCCTCACAGATTGATTTCTTCTTCTGGTATCATCATGTGATTGACATCTGTGTTCGCTCTCCCTTCTTTCCTCCTCTCCTCTCTACCTTTATCCCTCTCTAAACTTTTGTTAAAGTCACCAGATACCTTCTAATTAAGATCTAGTTTAACTACATATTGTAACATGACAGTCTCATTAGAAGTTTTATCTCTACTGGTCGTGGTGACACACAACTTTAAACCCATCACTTGGGGGCAGAAGCTGGAGGATCTCATTGTGAGTTCAAGGTCAGTCTGGTCTACATAATGATTTTTCAGGTCTTCCAGGACTATAGGGTAAAATCACTTCTCAAAAAGAGAAGTTATAAAGTCCTTTTTAAATACCACCAGATTTATGGTCACATGTACCAAAGCTTAAATATATTAATCTTGGGGTGCTAACAATTTAGTTGATGATAGTTAAAAGCATTTCTTAGGAATAAACAAATTAGTTAAAAGGAACTTTAAAAAAGGTTTTAAAGTGCTTTTGAGCTGGGAAGTTGATGGGTAAAAGCACTTGACTGCACAAGCGTGAAGACTCTGGTTCTAATCCTGAGAACTCACATAGGACTAGACATCTAAGGCAGAAACATCTATATTTCTCAGTCCTCCTTTCTGGAGACAGGAGACAGTCACAACAGAATCTCTAGAATCCCTGGGGCCATCTAGGCTTGTCTGTACAGCAGAAATCAGCAATGAGACCCTGTCTGAAATAAGTGGAAGACTTGCCTAAGATTGTCTTCTGACCTCCACAAATGCCTTGGTCCAAACATACCTGTATTGTAGACACAAACACAATGGTTGCCAATGAAATCAGGATTTGGAAATAATAGGGACAAAGTTGTACATACAAATATTGCAACTTGTCATGTAAGTTGGTACAACCAGTCTGGAAACCTCGTCGGAAGTATCTACTGAAAGTTTACTCATACAGCTCTACCCCCAAGCAATGAATGTCCATCACAAATGCAAATGTTCATCTAGCCAAAATATATATGTAAGAATATTCATAATATTATATAAACAACCAAACCTAATGCTAAGGCAAATGAATAATACATTAATAAACTGTGAAGTACTTAGCCAGAATAATTTATATCATTATAACATATAACAGTAAAGCAGTACTAAGCATACATTTCATAGTAACAATATAGAATGAATGAAGCTTAACACAAAGTAACTGGAACAATACAAGGAACTTACATAAACCCCAAAGCGACAAGACCGCAGAACTGGAAATCAGAATGTTTGCGATACTTGGGCCAAGAGACGTTGTAAAGGATCACTTATGTGGCACCTGGGATGATAGTGATGCTTTATTTTCCTGGGGCACTAATGGCATGATCTGTTCTTATTTGGTGAAAACAAAATTAGCTGAACACTAAGAGTTTTCTTCAGCATGCAATGATTTGAGTTAAAGGCTTAACTTTTTTTTCAACCACAAGGGATCAAGACTGGACAAAAAAATACTGTCCATAGAAGAGTGTTCCATTGTACCATGTGTTCTTAGATATGGTTCGCTACGTCGTTTATGGCCATTCTGTTAACAATGCTTTAAATAAAGAGAATGCTGTAGATCAGCTTGTACTTTCAACTCAACATCAAGTAGACAGCACAGACAATGGCCAGAATGCACAGAAAATAAACCAATATTTGAGCTTTATTAAGGCAAACTTCACCACAGGTTAGCCCGTTGATGTATGCTCATGATCCCAACACTTACGGCAACAGAAGCAAACTGATCACCATGAACTTTCCATCAATCTGTACAAAGCCATTCCAGATCAGCAAGGGTTACAAAGCAAAACCCTGTGTTAACTAACCAAAAGAAATAAGGCTCCACTAACAAAGCAGTTCTAATTTGTCACAGCAAGTACTAGTTCTAAAAAAAAGAGCAAAACTAGAATGAAAAGAGAGCTCAGCATGCATTGTTGGGGCAGAGAAATATAAACAAACACAATGAAGTAGAATTAAACTTTCTCTGATAAGATGAACCTTGAAGAGGTAAATCCAACTGAAAGGATAAATTAAACCCATATCGCAAGGAGATGTTTCTCTGCACTCTACATCAGGGTGAGTTACCAGTAAAAGAGGTGAACATCACTTCAAAATAATCGATCTAATAGAATCCAAAACTATTGCGCACAACAGCGTTTTCTCTTTCTTCAGCGGCCGCCTGTCTCTGAAGGTTAGGAAATAATGGTTGAAGAAATTTAAACTCATTTGTTCCTGTACCTCCTTTCAGGTACACCTCATACTGGTATTTCTGGGACAAGGTCCCCGAACCACTGACATCCATCAGGTGGCCAGGAAAGTGTTCCTCAGGCAAAGAGCAGCCACCCAGAGAGGCAGCCCTGGCTCTCCTGCACAGCCTCACCCCCACAAACAGCAGCACAGACAAGAGAAAGAGCGAAGACACAGACGCCAAGGCTATAACCAAATAGAGTGTAAGCACATCATTGTCATGTGCGGGGTCTTGTGCCACCTCAGGCAGAGGCAGATAGGGCTGAGAGAAGCCATCCACCACCAGCACTTGAAGAGTGACACTGGCAGACCTTGGAGGATCGCCATTGTCCTTGACCAGCAGCAGCAGCCTGTGCTTGGGCGCATCGCGCTCACTCAGTAGCCTGGAGGTTCGCACCTCGCCATTGTGAGCCCACACGCTGAACAGTCCGGGCTCCGTGGCCTTCAGCAGCTGGAATGACAGCCAGGCATTCTGTCCCGAGTCGCGGTCCACAGCCACCACCTTAGTGATCAGGTAGCCAGGCTCTGCCGCCCTGGGCAGCAGTTCTGTGAAGGGCGCAGACGCATTCTGCAGCGGGTAGAGCACGAAGGGCGCATTGTCGTTGGTGTCCAGCACCTGCACGCGCACAAGCGCTTGGCTGCTGAGCGCGGGCGAGCCTTGGTCTGTGGCGCCCACGAGGAACTCGAAGGTTTGGAGACCCTCATAGTCCAGGGCCCTGAGCGCGAACAGCTGCCCGTTGTCGGCATTGATGGAAATGAGCGAGGAGAGGTCCAGCTGCGGGTCGTGGGTGGGCAGCAGCGAGTAGGTGATGTGGGAATTGGAGCCTGAGTCTGAGTCTGTGGCGCTGATGGTGCCTATGTGCAGGGCGGGGCTGTTGTTCTCTTGGACAAACAGGGTGTAGGAGCTTTGTGTGAAGGCAGGGGCGTTGTCGTTGACGTCAGAGACCTGCACTGTTATGGTGTGCTGGGTTGTGAGCCTGGGTGTGCCCAGGTCGGTGACTGTGATAGTGATATTGTACTCAGCTCTGCTCTCTCTGTCCAGTGGTCCCTCTGTCACTAAAGTGTAATAATTCTTGAAAGTGGGTTTTAAGAGAAATGGGAGATCGTTCTGAATAGAACACACCATCCTTCCATTGTCCCCAGAATCTGAATCAGAAACACTGAAAACAGCAACTACAGTCTCCGGGGAGTTTTCTGGGATAGGGACTGTAAGTTTTCTGATAGTCAGCTCAGGGGCGTTGTCATTCACATCCAACACCTGTACAGCCACAGTGCATTTCCCCGAAAGGCCTCCTCCATCTGTGGCTGCAATTTCCATACTATATTGGCTACTTATCTCAAAATCCAACCCTTTGGTCAGAAGAATTTCTCCTGTGACCTCATCTATAAGAAATGGCAGAGAAGCTCCATCACCTTGAAAGAGAGAGTAGACTACTTTCCCATTTATCCCAGCATCTAAATCCCTGGCAGAGACAGTGACAATTAAGGCATTAAGGGGGCTGTTCTCAGGGATCTGAACTTCATAAAGTGACTGTATAAACTGGGGAGCATTATCATTGATGTCCAAGACCTCAACACGAACTGTGGTGGTCCCAGACCTAGCCGGAGACCCGCCATCCACAGCAGTGAGGGTTAAACTGAGTTCAGGCTGCTCCTCCCTGTCCAGAGCTCTGTCCAGCACCAGCTCTGGGTATTTCCTGCCATCAGCTCGACTGTGAGTAACAACATGGAAGTGGAGGTTGGGGCTGACTGTGTAGTTCTGAACAGCATTGCTGCCTATGTCAGGGTCCTGAGCCGCCTTCAGAGGAAACACAGTCCCTGGCTGGACGCTCTCCGGGATCTTTAGGAGCATTTCCCTGTGAGGGAACTCTGGAGAATGGTCGTTTATGTCTGTGAGCTGCAGGTCAGTTTGGAAGAACTGTACAGGGTTTTCCAGTATGAGCTGGAAGTGCAGCACACAGGGTTCTGTCGCCCCGCACAGCTCCTCGCGGTCTGGTTTTTCCTTCAAGAACAATTTCCCTGTCTCTGCATCCAGCTGCAAAAGCTCTTTGTTTCCTTTGTAATGGATTTGCGCCCCTCTGGTGGCCAGGTCCCCCACCTTGAGCACCAGATCTTTTTCCAGGTTAGCCACCAAGTAGCCAGTCTCTGTTTCTTCTGGCATGGAGTATCTAATTGCCTCAGAGCCAGCCTCCCACAAAAGCAACAATAGAGTAAGAAAAACGACTTGCCTTTTCTCTGGTGATTTTGCTAGAGCTGTCTCCATTGTTCAGATGTAGTCCAGAGGGTGCTGTTTCTTCAAGTCGATTACAGTCCACTAATAGGGGTTCGTAAAAATATTGAACTAAATCTGATTAAAAAGACTCCTTCATCCCAAATTCTCCCAGACACCTTTCTTATTACCTTCTCCTTCAAACAGCTGCCAAAGTACTGGTTCACAGATTAAAGAGATGGCGTCCTGGGCGTCTACAGAGCTCATTCTTCAGAATCTTAGCCTGCAGCGCCACCAAGTGTCCTTATTTGTTCATTCATTTCATTTTGCCATTTCTTTCCAAATTTGAACTGTGATGTGGTTCAATATCCTTTTAATGACACACGCAGCCCCTAAACTGTAAGTTCAGTTCTTAACAATTGGAAGTTCCAAATATTATTTTTTGCTGAGTTATGTTTTGGTTGTAAGTATAAATTTCGGAACAACTTAAGATTGTGTTAATGTTTTGTCATAAGAGTACCAAGTAGATGAATCAGGTTTCTTGTGTAGATTTATAATTTGATTTTGTACAAGAAACTGAAGAAAATAGATGCATAGAGAAATTAATTTACAGTTTTTATAGATGCTTTGGAATATAACATATACTCATAAAGGGGGAAAATTTTAATTGTATAACCTATTGAGCTTTCTAATGTTATTTAGCTCACTTTAGAAAAAAAAAATCAGATAGGCAAAATTCCAAGATAGCCAAGACTGGTATTGTTTGGTTACTTTGCTTCTAGAAAAGATAAGCGTTTTGCATATGTAGTGTACTAAGACCATCAAAGCATGAGCATTCCAGTTGCTTCATATCCCTGTTAACATTAATGTTGTAGTCTCAGTTTTGGTGTTTGTCTGGTGACTTCACATGTAAATTTAATTAGCATTTATCTGCACACTTTCATGTTGACCGCCATCAGGATAGAGTCTTGTGACTCTATATATCTATATATATCAGATATGGGGCTTCTATTTGTTTGCTTGTTGGTATGAAGAAGTATTTTATCTAATCTATGTAATCTCTTTTTCAGATATATATGCTTAAATATTTCCCACACCATGCCTTGAATTTTGTTGATATTGTAATTTGATCAATAAAACATCCTGTTTAGTTTGATCTGGCAATATCTTTAAAAATTTGTTTAGTGCTTTTAAATTTTCTTAATTCAAGTTGATAAAATATGTGTATATTTTGAATGTTTTCTTTTGCTGTATAAACTTATTGAATTAAAATATGTTTTGGATGAATTAAGTTGAAGCTCTTGATTTCCTTTACATTATGTTACAAACAGATGCACCCTCTTCTGAGAGTTATCGCTGTCCTGAATCAGGGTGGTTGCAGGTCTGCCCCAGGGCTCTAGCTTCTCTCTGATGGTCATGTAACACTCTGTTGTCTTCATTACTCCAGAGATGAAAGTCTCCTTTTAAAATATGTTTATTTTTAATGTGTATGTGAATAAATGTCGAAGGAGTGTGAATGTCCTTGAGGAGGGGTTGGCTCTCTGAGAGCTGCAGTGAAGGCAGCTGTAATCCCCCGACAAGGGGAGGCTGCTGAAAACTGAACTGAGATCTACTTGATCTTAACTGCTGAGCCATCTCTTCAAGAATTAAAAGGTTTGTCCTGCAATAATTTTATGTATTTCATATAGATATGCATTCCATCCATTAATTCTGTATTCCTTTATATTTCCACAAACTTTTACCATTAATATAGCTTTATGAAACATATGTTGTTTTTACAGAATTGACATTGAGTCTTAAATATCAATTGTCTATTTATTTGCTCGATCATCCTTTTTTCAAAAATATTAACCGTTTTATTTTAATGACATTGTTGCTTTATTCTAGCAATGTATCTTCTAGATCACTGTGTTATGTTTCCTCCTCTTGGTTTTCTTTACATTGCCTAGTTTTGTGATGTGCACTTACTGATTGTTGGTATGATGTAAAGCCTGCCCACAATCCTGATGCTGTTAGCCTCTTCCAGGAGGAGCTCCCCCTTTTCTCTTGGTTTGACAGAGCTCTGCCTCCTACAGTCACGCTAACTCAGCAGGCACCAAACTTGGTCAGGATTCTCTGATGTCCTTAAAACCAAGTAATTTTGGCAAATTGCAAGTTGCAAACATGAATTCTCTACATCAGCTTTGCCAGGTGATTCCCAACCTGTAATCTTTGCAGCTTGTACAAAATCCCATTCTGCCTTCGGAGGGTTTCCAAATTATTTTTTGTCTTCTTTCTTGGCCTTCTGAGTTGACAAGTGTCCTGGGCAGGAAAACTGACCCTAGCTCAAGTTTTCTGTGTTGTCAGAGGCTACTTAATTATGGTGTCTATGTCAAAAACCTGTTGATTATTACTCAGTTTTATGGTTGTTTTCTGATGTCAGATAATCCATCTAGGTTGCAGGGAATTTTACCAAGCATATGCATAATCTTTAACTTCATATTTTAAAATATTGGACTTTTTGTATTATTAGACCATGAAGGAAGAGGAATACACATTTTTCTTCCTAAGGCTGGGGATATTGAACCTATTAGGCAAATGTCCTACTGCTGGGCTACAATAACAGAATTTAGCTGCTTTCAGTTCAGGCTGGCATCCTGAGTACTGGACACTTAGTTCAGGGTGGTATGCTGAGTTCTGGACACTTAGTTCAAGCTGGTATCCTGAGTAATGGGCGCCACACTAGAAGAGGCATCTTGGCACATAACTGGCAGGTCGTTAGAGTTGTTTGTCAAATTGAGACTTACATATATGTTTGTATTTACTTTTTCTTACTTTTACCTCTTTCTCATTTCAATTTTAAAATTGAATAACCAAAATTACATTTCAAGGATAAGGGGTGGTCATCAATTTTCATTCTATATTTCATTACTTCATTATGGGAGGAAACACTAATTCAGAGAAAGATGCAAATACTTAAACTCTATGGGAATGACATTTGAGATTTAAAAACAAACAAAATATAAACATGATCAATGAATATACATTATGTACATGCATGGAAAATTCATAAGGGAATCCATTGCTTTGTACAATAAATATATACTAACTAAAAAGTAAAACATATAAAGATATTATATTGTAAACTAAATTCTTCACTTGTTCATAAGATGGAGAAAGCTAAATATTCTTGCAGTTGTATTTTATGAATTTAACTTTTGGAAATCACATAATAAGCTTACTTGATTCATTTAATACAAGTTAATTATAATTCAATTTAATTCATTATAGTTCAAATCAATTAAGAATCAAAATAGGCAGCACAATTGAAACATTAAATTGACTGAGGATACTTCAAAATTACACCAGATAACCAAACAAGTGATAATTAAATATCACAAAAAGAACTGTTTTGCTTTCCATAGCTACCAAACAATATAAAATGAAAATTATCAGAACTGACAACCAGAACCAAATAAAATCCTGAAATTTCCAGAGTCTTTTGAAAGGGGGAGAGGAGTTTCAGGAAAACCAAAGGAAACATATGTACTGATATAAACCAGAGACAGGGCCACAGTGAACAACTTAGAATGCACAAGTCTCTGAGTGTGGTTTCTGGTATGATTTAACCATGCATGCTGTCTTAGGTACATTTCCTATTTCTAGGGTAAAGTAGGAAGGGTTTCGGCAGGAAGAAAAGAGCAAAGAAGGCTTGTTCTCAGCTGGCTTTCTTCTCTTCATAGAGCCCAGGATCCCAGCCTAGGGTGTGGTGCCTAAGCACGCTGATCCTCCCTAGGTGTGCCCAGAGGTCAGGTGGGTCTAGACCTCAAGTACACAGCTGAGATGAACAGAAAACCCAAAAGCGCTCCATTTACACTTTTATTACTAAAACAAAGGGATAAAGTGAGATCATCAAAAATCTTGATTCTTTGGAGGACCTGAGTGCTTACTTGTATTATTCAAATTAGGTTTCAAACAGTATTGTGTCAAGCACTGATTTAATAGGTGGGGTTATTTGTCTGTTTGCTTGTTCCTTTTTGGAGCCTGGAAGTGTACCTAGAGCCTGGCATGCATGCATGGTCTGCCACTGATTATACCCTCAGTCTGGAATACTTTTGTTTTGTCATAGAGGGTGGCAAATTGTTAATATATAAGGTTATCCCTTTAATATTTACAAAAAGAATTGTTAAATGAATATTTATAGAAAATGTGCTAGGTATGTGGTGGACAAATAGTGCAACATATATGGTCCACAAAAGAAGGAAAAAGTCACATTTCGAGTGTCTTAATATTTTAACAAGGGAAGGTTTATAATTGGAAGACAATTATGCTTGTTATTAATGATTACAAGGAATTTTAGCTGTGATTGAAGTTCACTAACAGAATGGATGATTAGCACATATGAGGTCTTATATTTAATATCCAACAGCAATAACATAAAGCAAAAAAGATGTAAACATCTTGGCCATAAAAACTTGAAATTTTGTGGTAAAAACAGTAAAGTAGTCAGCATGCGGGAGACAGAGAGAGATGCATGCCTAACAGTTGGAGTCTACCTGAACTACATAGTGAGTTTTAGGACTGTCAGTGTTACATAGTTACCTGTCTTTAGAAAAGAAAACCAAACAAGCAAAAAGAAAAAAAAAAACCCACTCACACACAAAACAGGGAAAGTAAATTCATTTTGTTGTATAATACTTGAGCTAAAGTAAAACAAAAGGTGAAATATAGAGAAATTGTGTTCTTAATATTTACTATACCTGAAATAACTAAAGATAGCAAGAAAGACAAAAAAATATTTTAGCAATGTAGAACTGCATATGTTTCGAATAAATGTCAATACTTAGATTAAAGTGATTCACTTTTTTAAGAGAACCATATTGTTAGAGACTTGTCAAAAATAAATTCACTGAACCAGATACAACAGTTAACTGAAGACAAAGCTATCCCTGCAGTGGGAACTTTCCTTGACTTCTCTCCCAGCATCCTGAAGCAGCAAGTTGGGAATCATGGGTTTGAGAAAATTGAACTCACCAGTCCCAGAGTCTCCAGTCAGACACACCTCATACTGGTAGCTCTGTGACAGGGTCCCAGCGCCGCTGACATCCACCAAGTGTGCAGGAAAGTGTCCCTCAGGCACAGAGCAGCTACCCAGCGAGGTCCCTCTGACCCCCCTGCACATCCTCACCCCCACGAACAGCAGCACAGACAAGAGGAATAGCGAAGACACAGACGCCAAGGCAATGACCAGGTACAGCGTGAGCCTGTCCTCATTCTCTTGAGCAGGATCGCGCTCCGCCTGGGGCAGAGGCAGGTAGGGCTGAGAGAAGCCATCCACCAGCAGCACATGCAGAGTGACACTGGAAGAGCAAGGAGGATCGCCATTGTCCTTGACCAGCAGCAACAGCCTGTGCTTGGGGGCATCGCGTTCGCTCAGCAATCTGGAAGTGCGCACCTCGCCATTGTGAGCCCACACGCTGAACAGTCCGGGCTCCGTGGCCTTCAGCAGCTGGAATGACAGCCAGGCATTCTGGCCCGAGTCGCGGTCCACAGCCACCACCTTGGTGACCAGGTAGCCAGGTTCAGCCGCCCTGGGCAGCAGCTCTGTGTAGGGCGCAGAGGCGTTCTGCAGCGGGTAGAGCACGAAGGGCGCATTGTCGTTGGCGTCCAGCACGTGGACGCGCACCAGCGCCTGGCTACTGAGCGCGGGCCAACCTTGGTCTGTGGCGCCCACGTGGAACTCGAAGGTCTTCAGGACCTCATAGTCCAGGGCCCTGAGCGCGAACAGCTGCCCGTTGTCGGCGTTGATGGAGATGAGCGAGGAGAATTCCAGCTGCGGGTCTTGGGTGGGCAGCAGCGAGTAGGTGATGTGGGCATTGGAGCCTGAGTCTGAGTCTGTGGCGCTGATGGTGCCTATGTGCAGGGCGGGGCTGTTGTTCTCTTGGACAAACAGGGTGTAGGAGCTTTGTGTGAAGGTGGGGGCATTGTCGTTGACATCAGACACCTGCACTGTTATGGTGTGCTGGGCTGAGAGCCTGGGTGTGCCCATGTCGGTGACTGTGATGGTGATGTTGTATTCAGCTCTGCTCTCTCTGTCCAGTGGTCCCTCTGTTACTAAAGTGTAATAGGTCTTGATAGTGGGTTTTAAGAGAAATGGAAGATCGTTCGGAATAGAACACACAGTTCTTCCATTGTCTCCGGAATCTGCATCAGAAACGCTGAAAACAGCAACTACAGTCTCCGGGGAGTTTTCTGGGATAGGGATTGTGAGCTTTCTGATAGTCAGCTCAGGGACGTTGTCATTCACATCCAACACTTGCACAGCCACAGTGCATTTTCCCGAAAAGCCACCTCCATCCGTGGCTGTGATTTCTATGTTATACTGGTTAGTTACTTCGAAATCCAACTCTTCCCTCAGATGAATTTCTCCAGTGACTTTGTCTATTACAAATGGTAGAGAAGCTCCATCGCCTTGAAACAGAGAGTAGACTACTTTCCCATTTATCCCAGCATCTAAATCTCTGGCAGAAACTGTCACAACTAAGGCACCAAGAGGGCTGTTCTCAGGGACCTGAACCTCATAGAGCGACTGTACAAACTGGGGAGCGTTATCATTGATGTCCACAACTTCAATGCGAATTGTGGTGGTCCCAGACCTGCGCGGATACCCACCATCCACAGCAGTGAGAGTTAAACTGAGTTCAGGCTGCTCCTCCCTGTCCAGAGCTCTGTCCAGCACCAGCTCTGGGTATTTCCTGCCATCAGCGCGACTGTGAGTAACGACATGGAAGTGGAGGTTGGCGCTGACTGTGTAGTTCTGAACAGCATTGCTGCCTATGTCAGGGTCCTGAGCCGCCTTCAGAGGAAACACAGTCCCTGGCTGGGCACTCTCAGGAATTTTTAGGAGCATTTCCCTGTGCGGGAACTCTGGAGAATGGTCGTTTATGTCTGTGAGCTGCAGGTCAGTTTGGAAGAACTGTACAGGGTTTTCCAGTATAAGCTGAAAGTGCAGCACACAGGGTTCTGTCGCCCCACACAGCTCCTCGCGGTCTGGTTTTTCCTTCAAGAACAATTTCCCTGTCTCTGCATCCAGCTGCAAGAGCTCTTTGTTTCCTTTGTAATGGATTTGCGCCCCTCTGGTGGCCAGGTCCCCCACCTTGAGCACCAGATCTTTTTCCAGGTTAGCCACCAAGTAGCCAGACTCTGTTTCTTCTGGCATGGAGTATCTAATTGTCTCAGAACCAGCCTCCCACAAAAGCAACAATATAGTAAGAAAAACGACTTGCCTTTTCTCTGGTGATTTTGCTAGAGCTGTCTCCATTGTTCAGATGTAGTCCAGAGGGTGCTGCTTCTTCAAGTCGATTACAGTCCACTAGTAGGGGTTCGTAAAAATATTGAACTAAACCCGATTAGAGAGACGCCTTCTTCTCAAATTCTTCCAGACACCTTTCTTATTACCTTCTTCTTCAAACAGCCGCCAAAGTACTGGTTCACAGATTAAAGAGATGGCGTCCTGGGCGCCTGCAGAGCTCATTCTTCAGACTCTTAGCCTGCAGCGCCACCAAGTGTCCTTATTTGTTCGTGCATTTCATTTTGTCATTTTTCCAAGTTTGAACTTTTAATTTATAGATATAATTTAATTAATAATTTTGTATATGTTTCTGATATGGGGCTTCCATTTGTTTGCTTGTTGGTCTGAGGAAATACCTTGTATATTCTGGATAGTCTTTTTTCCAGATAGATATGCTCAAATATTTTCCACTCAATGCCTTGCATTTTGTTGATATTGTGATGATCAATAAAGCATCTTAATTGTGTTTAGTTTGATATATTAATAATTTTCAAATTTGTTTTGTATTTTTAAATTTTCATAATTTAAGGTCAGAATAATGTGTATATTTTGAACCTTTTCATTTGTTATATTCTTATTCACTTCAAATATGTTTTGAATGAACTAAATTGGAGTTCTTGGTTTCCAAATGCCTTTACACCATGTTACAAACAGACACAGCCGCTTCTGAGGGTTTAATCACTATCCTGAATCAGGGTGGTTGCAGGTCTGCCCCAGTGCCCCAGTCTCTCTGGTGGTCATGTTGTCTTCATTACTCTAGATTTACCATGGATTTTTATGGAGATGAAAGTCTCCTTTTTAAAAAGAAGTCTATTTTTAATGAGCAGTTTTAAAATCACATAAATGACTTGGAAATGCAGAGATTCCTCTCCACATCATGTGTAGCCTTCCTCCCTATAGGTACCCCCATCAAAATGGCATGCTTCTTACAATTGATGACCCTATATGTGCACCAATGAGCCCATATTTTAAATTAAGGCTCCCGTGTGGTGCTATACAGTGTGTAGGCATGAATAAATTTAATCACACAACATATATTTTTAGAATATCATACTTTCATTTTTTCTTCCCACTCCTCTCCAGCTCCTAAATCTATCTTACTCTATCCTGTCTCATTAGAAGACCTGGAAATCACTGATAGTTTTACTTCCTCCATAGTCAGAATTTTACAGAATTGGGTTCTTTTTTCAGCTTAGTGACTATGACTCACAAATGTGCACTTAGGTTTCTTAATGGCCTTCTATAGGTTCATAGTTCATTTCTTCTTGTTGAACAACAATCTCTTTTGTGGATCCTCACAGAGACACAGGAGTGTAGAATCTACTAGAACTAGACTTACAGGTGGTTTTGTTGGGCCACAATCTGAGTCTTCTGGAAAAGCAGCAAGGTGTTTTAACCACTGAGCTACCTCTTATACCTTTATTTTCTATCTTTTAAGAAAGATTTGCTTTTATTGATTCTGTGTTTGTGTGTATGTGTGAAGGCGTAAGTCACAGACAATCCCACATCAGTTTGGAATTATGATTAATAGAATGGTTATTTATTCAAAGGGGAAAAAACTTACAGATTACCGTCCCAGACAACAGCCCCTCCGCGCAAACAGGAAAGGAGTCCAGGGGCCGGAAACGGAGCCGGAAGACAAAAGGAGAGTGGAGGACAGCCGCTGCTTTTTTTAAAGGGAGAGACCACGCCCCAATGGGCTGGTAACTCAGCGGCGGTTGGCTGAAGGAGCTGAAGGAACTCCCACAGCATCTCCCCCTTTTGTTTAAGTAAGAGAGTTCTAAGCCTACTACGCAATTATATACAATAAGTACAAACCTACAAAATTATATACAATAAATACAAATATCCTATTCTAACTAGCTTAAGTCTTGTATAACAAATAACTTGGCCAAGTCATGAAAGGAAAGTAACTACATTTATATAATCTTCAATCCCATCGAAGATCTGAGAAGGGAAATAATGTTATCTGAGTAATTAGGAAGTGCAATCAAACAACTTCCAGAACATGTACCAAATCGCAGAGACAACTGGCTACCTGGACAAACACCCAAAGTCACATTTGCAGCGTTGAAGCAACCAACTTTGGCTAAGGCCTGATGTAACTGACATACCATTTTCAAAGGCAAGAAACTTCAAAACTATCTTACCCTGTCTTGGCAGGATATGACAGTCTTGTTTTATCCATTTACGGATATTCTGTAACTCTGTCAGTAGTTGAGGTATGAGCATTTCTTTACCCAAAGGCCAGTTCTGCCAAGAAGAAAGGCTCCAGGTGGAGTGTCTTTGGTGCTCAACATTCTCTCGGGCATAGATCAGTGTTGCCAGGAGTGATTGTGTCTCCCTACCATAGAACTCTGAATTAGATTAAAGGCCATTTTCTACAGCTCTTTGAAGAGGTTGAAGATTATCTATCTATACTGAATATAATCTCTATATATCTAAAGAACCTGATTAGTCTAATTATAAATGACAAACTTAGATGACTGTTGATCTATATAATTCTCAATATCTATCTAACTTAAAGACTGAGATAATAAACAAGTGTGCAATAAATGAGGACAATGAGACCTCCAAATATAAACAATGTGCAAGTATACATTGCAATATGGTAAATATATATCAATACATAAACAATATATAAGTATCTTAATCAGAGGTAGAAGTGTACAATGCAATATGGTAAATATACATATATCAATACAATATATATATACAAATACATAAAAATGTTTTAAACAGAAGTAGAAGCATGAAGCATGCATGCATAAAATAGTCAACATAATTTAACTTTGTATCAATATATAAGAATCGATACCAATATGTTTGTCTAAAAGCAATAACTCACAAGTACAAATCTATTTATCCCATAATCCAATTATAACAACCAAACGTTGGGCGCCAGATGAAGGCGTAAGTCACAGACAATCCCACATCAGTTTGGAATTATGATTAATAGAATGGTTATTTATTCAAAGGGGAAAAAACTTACAGATTACCGTCCCAGACAACAGCCCCTCCGCGCGAACAGAAAAGGAGTCCAGGGGCCGGAAACGGAGCCGGAAGACAAAAGGAGAGTGGAGGACAGCCGCTGCTTTTTTTAAAGGGAGAGACCACGCCCCAATGGGCTGGTAACTCAGCGGCGGTTGGCTGAAGGAGCTGAAGGAACTCCCACAGCATATGTGAGTATATTTCAGGAGAGTGTGGATGTGCTTGCAGAGGGTGTTGGGTCCAGCCGAGCTGGAGTGAAGGCAGGAGTAGATCGCCCTGATATGGGGAGGGTGCTGAAAACTGGTCTGAGATAGATTCACTTGATCTTAACTGCTGCACCGTCGCTTTAAGCCTTTTTTTTAAATAAAAATTTATATTTGTTTAAGGTATCTCATATTGACATGCATTCTGTCCATTGATTCTGTATTCCATTATTTCTATGATGTTTTACTATTTATATAGCTTTATGACATATATTTTTTTATGAAATTGACTTTCAATCTTAAGTTCCATTCTCCTATAAAATTCTCTTTCTATTTATTTGCTCAATCATTCCTTGTTTCAAAGATTTAACCATTTTCTTTTTATGACATTGTTGTTTTACTCTAACACCGGCATCTTCTAGGTCGGTACTATGTAGAGTCTGCCCACAATCCTGATGCTGTCATCCTATTCCAGGAGGAGCTCACCCTTGGCTCTTGGTTTGATAGAGCTCTGCCTCCTACAGTCACGCTAACTCAACAGACAACAAGCAGGATTCTCTGATGTACTTAGAAACAAGTAATTTCAAGTTACAAACATGAATTCTCTACATCAACTCTGCCAGGCAGTTACCAACCTGTAATCTTTGTAGTTTGTACAAAATCTCATTCTGCCTTCAAAGAGTTTTCAAATTACATTTTCAGTCTTCCTTCTTGGACTTCTGAGTTGACAAGTGTCCTGGTGGGAAAACTAACCCTAGCTCAAGTTTTCCATGCTGTCAGAGGCCACTTAATTATGGTGTCTATGTAAAAAATCTGTTGATTATTTTTTAAGCAAAAAATAGTAGGACAGTTCTCATATAAGCAGTTTCTGTTGCGCTGAAGTAATAATTTCTGACATTTAGTCAGTTTTATGGTTGTTTTTCTGATGTCAGATAATCCATCTAAGATAGAGGGAAATTCTACCAAATGTATGCATAATATATAACTTCATATTTTAAAATATATGAATTTTTGTAACCTTTGATCATGAAGGAAGAAGGATATATTTTTTTCTTCTTAATTCTGGGGAGATTGAACCCAGAGACTTGAATCTTTAGGCATAAGTTCTACTGTTGGGTTACAACAAGAGACCTTAGCTTCTTTATGTTCAGGCTGGAATCCTGAGTACCAGAAGAGGCATTTGGCACATAATGGGCAAGTCATTAGAGCTGTCTGACATATTTAAGTTTGCATCTACTTTTCTCACTTTTACCTCTTTCTCACTTCAATTTTAAAATTGAATAACCAAAAATTACATTTCATGCATAAGGAATGTTGGGAGGAAACATTAATTCAGGGAAAGATTTAAATAATTGAACTCCAGATGACACTTGAGATTTAAAACCACAAATAATAAACATGACCAATGTGTATACATCATGTGCATGCATAAAATTCAAAAGGAAATCCATTGCTCTGTACAGGAAAATATACTAACTAAAAAGTTAAACATATAAATAAAAATTAGATTATAAACAAAGCCTTTCAATTATTCATACTGCCAAAAGTTCAATAAAGCTTTCCTTCAGTTGTATCCACACAAATTTACCTTGCTAGCAATCACATAATAAGATGATCAGAACTGAGAGCCAGAATCAAATAGAATATTGAAATTTCCAGAAATTTCCAGAATCTCTTGAAAGGGCAGGAGGAGCTGTGGGAAAAACCAAAAGAAACATATGTTCTAATGTAAACTAGAGATAGGGCCACAGCTTAGAGTACACAAGTCTGAGTGCGGTATATGATACCATGAAACCATGTAGGCTGGTTTAGTTACTTCTCTTGTTTCTAGGATAAAGTGGGAAGGGTTTTGGCTCACAGTTCAAGATTACACCAAGATGGGAAAGGTGAAAACCGGGGACTTGAACAACTGGTCACACTGTATCTCCAGGCAGGAAGAAGAGAGCAAGGAAGACTCAGCCCACTTTCTCCTCTTCATACAGTGCAGCATCCCAGCCCAGGGAATGGTGCCACACAAATCAATTAATCTCAGCACGATAATTCCCCAGAGCATGTCCATAGGTCAGGTGGGTCTAGATTTCAAGTTCACAGCTGCGATGAACAGAAAACCTACAAAACTTCATTTACACTTTTATTTCTAGAACAAAAAAAGATAATGAGATCATCAAACATCTGGGTTCTTTGGAGGATTTCGGTGGTTACTTCTGTTGTTCATATTAATTTTTTAAACAGTATTGTGTCAAGCAATCATTTGACAGAATGTGGTTTTTGTCTGTTTATTCCTTTTTCCTGCTTGGAAGTATACCTAGGGCCTGGCATGCATGCGTGATCTACTACTGAATCTACCCTCAGTCTCAAACACTTTTGTTTAGTGATACAGGTGGCAAATTGATAATAATAAGGTTATCCCTTTAATATTTACAAATGAGATTGCTAATATTAATATTTATAAAACAAAGTGCTAGGTGTGTGATGGCCAAATAATGCAGACAACCTCTAGCTTGTGTCCTCCACAGAAGAAGAAAAATGTCACATTTCTAGTGCCTTAATAGTACAGAGAATGACTACAATTTGGAAGACAAGTATGCAAATTGCTATGTTCATGGTGACTCAGGGTAACTGTCAGGAACTTCAGCCATGACTGATGCTCACTACCTAAATGTATGGTTAGCATAAGAGGTCCTCTATTTAATAACCAACAGCAACAAAAAAAAGGGAAAATATGGAAACACCATAGCTACAAAAACTTGAAATTTTGTGGTAAAAGCAGTAAAGTAGTTGGCATTTGGAAGATAGAAAGGGATGGATGTCTACCAGTTTACAGCCAACCTGGTCTACATAGTGATTTCTAGGACAGCCAGGGTTACATAGAGAGACCCTGTCTGAAAACACAATACAAACCAAAACAAAAACCATGAAGAAGAACAACTAAACTGAATTGAACAAAACCCCAAAGCAGGTCAAGCAAATACCTTTTGTAGTCTAATACTTGATCTAAAGCAAAATATATGTTGAAATATGGAGAAATTGTGTTCCTAATATTTATTATACCTGAAACTACTAACTACAATTGATATCAAGAAAAAATCAATGTTTTCACAACTGAGTAAATGCATATGGTTTGATTACAGTGCCAATACAATACAATTCACTCAAGAGAACCATTTTGCTGTAGATTTGGTAAGAATAAATTCACCTAACCAAATACAACAGCTAACTGAATACAAAGCTCTCCCTACAGTGGGGACTTTCCTTACTTTCTCTTCCAGGATTCTGAGGCAACAGCTGGGGGATCATGGGTTTGAGGAATTTGAACTCACCAGTTCCAGAATCCCCAGTCAGACACACCTCATACTGGTAGCTCTGTGACAGGGTCCCCGTGCCGCTGACATCCACCAAGTGGGCAGGAAAGTGTCCCTCGGGCACAGAGCAGCCACCCAGAGAGGCAGCCCTGGCTCTCCTGTACAGCCTTACCCCCACAAACAGCAGCACAGACAAGAGGAAGAGCGAAGACACAGACGCCAAGGCTATGACCAGGTACAATGTGAGTGCGTCCTCATCTTGGGCAGGATCGCGCGCCACCTCTGGCAGAGGAAGGTAGGGCTGAGAGAAGCCATCCACCAGCAGCACATGCAGAGTGACACTGGCAGAACTTGGAGGATCGCCATTGTCCTTGACCAGCAGCAGCAGCCTGTGCTTGGGCGCATCGCGCTCACTCAGCAGCCTGGAGGTTCGCACTTCGCCATTGTGAGCCCACACGCTGAACAGTCCGGGCTCCGTGGCCTTCAGCAGCTGGAACGACAGCCAGGAATTCTGGCCAGAGTCGCGATCCACCGCCACCACTTTGGTGACCAGGTAGCCTGGTTCTGCCGCCCTGGGCAGCAGCTCTGTGTAGGGCGCAGAGGCGTTCTGCAGCGGGTAGAGTACGAAGGGCGCATTGTCGTTGGCGTCCATCACCAGCACGCGCACCAGCGCCTGGCTACTGAGCGCGGGCGATCCTTTGTCTGTGGCGCCCACGTGGAACTCAAAGGTCTGCAGGGCCTCGTAGTCCAGCGCCCTGAGCGCGAACAGCTGTCCGTTTTCGGCATTGATGGAAATGAGCGAGGAGAGGGGCAGTTGTTGGTCGTGGGTGGGCAGCAGCGAGTAGATGATGTGGGCATTGGAGCCTGAGTCTGAGTCTGTGGCGCTGATGGTGCCTATGTGCAGGGCGGGGCTGTTATTCTCTTGGACAAACAGGGTGTAGGAGCTTTGTGTGAAGGCGGGGGCATTGTCATTGACGTCAGAGACCTCCACTGTTATGGTGTGCTGGGTTGTGAGCCTGGGTGTGCCCATGTCGTTGACTGTGATAGTGATGTTGTACTCAGCTCTGCTCTCTCTGTCCAGTGGTCCCTCTGTCACTAAAGTGTAATAGTTCTCGAATGTGGGCTTCAAAAGAAATGGAAGATCATTCTGAATGGAACACACCATCCTTCCATTGTCCCCAGAATCTGGGTCGGAAACACTGAAAACAGCGACTACAGCTTCAGGAACATTTTCTGGGATTGAACTAGTGAGCGAAGATATGGTGAGTTTAGGGGCGTTGTCATTCACATCCAACACCTGTATAACTACACTGCATTTTCCTGAAAAACCACCACTGTCTGTTGCTACAATTTCCATGTTATAATAGGGAGTTGCCTCAAAATCCAATGTCCCTTTAAGGCGAATTTCTCCTGTTACTTCGTCTATAAGAAATGGCAGAGAAGCTCCATCACCTTGAAACAGAGAGTAGACTACATTCCCATAAGGTCCCACATCTAAATCTCTAGCAGAAACTGCCACAACTAAGGCACCAAGGGGGCTGTTCTCCGGGATCTGAGCCTCATAGAGCGACTGTACAAACTGGGGAGCATTATCATTAATGTCTACGACTTCAATGCGAACTGTGGTGGTCCCAGACCTGCACGGAGACCCACCATCCATAGCAGTGAGGGTTAAACTTAGTTCAGGCTGCTCCTCCCTGTCCAGGGCTCTGTCCAGCACCAGCTCTGGGTATTTCCTGCCATCAGCTCGACTGTGAGTAACGACATGGAAGTGGAAGTTGGGGCTGACTGTGTAGTTCTGAACAGCATTGCTGCCTATGTCAGGATCCTGAGCTGCCTTCAGAGGAAACACAGTCCCTGACTGGGCGCTCTCCGGGATCTTTAGGAGCATTTCCCTGTGAGGGAACTCTGGAGAATGGTCGTTTATGTCTGTGAGCTGCAGGTCAGTTTGGAAGAACTGCACAGGGTTTTCCAGTATGAGCTGGAAGTGCAGCACACAGGGTTCTGTCGCCCCGCACAGCTCCTCGCGGTCTAGTTTTTCCTTCAGGAGCAAATTCCCGGTTTCAGCATCCATTTGCAAGAGCTCTTTGTTTCCTCTATGATGGATCCGCGCCCCTCTAGTGGTCAGTTCCCCCACCCTGAGCCCCAAATCTTTTGCCAGATTAGCCAGCAAATATCCACTCTTGGTTTCTTCTGGAATGGAATATCTAATTGCCTCAGAACTAGCCTCCCACAAAAGCAACAACATAACAATGAAAACGACTTGCCTTTTCTCTGGTGATTTTGCTAGAGCTGTCTCCATTGTTCAGATGCAGTCCAGAGTGTGCTGATTCTTCAATTTGGTTTCAATTCAAAAATATAGTTTGGTGAATAAGCTCGAATTAAATCTTCTTTAATGCCTTACCAACCCCGGGGATTTCTCCTTTAGTTGACACTTAAATATCTTCTCCTTCCGGGGAGCAGACAAAGTTCTGATTTTCAGCTGTCTTTAGTTTCCTGGGTATTTGCGGAGACCGTCGTTCTCACTCTTAGTCGATGGCGCCACCAAGTGTTCATTTTCACGATTGCATATAGTTCTGTCATCCTAAATTCTCAGCCTGCTTTTGAGATACAGGTGTTTCTCCGGATACAGTTTATGTCAGCTCCTAAATATTGGCGGTGTAAGCATACCTTTGCTGAGCTACTATTAAGTGAACATATATTTATAATATAGTATCTTAATATGATATAGTAATTTTAATAAAATTCTTTTGAAAACATAAAAAACCTTAAATGACATTTTATTAATTGTATACAAAAAATGAATTTTATATAATTTAATTTTGTTTAGGTATAGAACATACAGACAGAACTGTCAGAACAGAAATGTTTTCCACAGTTAATGTATTTCTATAAGCAGAAACTTAAGAAAAACTAAAATGTCCAAAAACATGCCATGCCCCCTCTGGTCATTATTTTGTGACCAACTCTTTCTATAAAAGCAATATATTGACTGTTATCATTGCACGTTACTCTTTGTTAGACCTTTTATGTGTTTTTAGTGTGTTCCTCTCTTGTGCTTGTTGTGTGTTGCTCAACATTAACATATAAGTTGATATGTGTAACAGTTTGTCCTAACTTGTTTTCTTTTCATTGTTTTAAATTACTCTTCTGAAAAAGTATGCCTTGATTCCTTGTGTCTACTCCAGTTGGTGAACTATGTTGTTTTTCAGGTTTGAACATTGTTAAAGAGCGATGCTACTAACATTATTGTACATGTCATTTTGTCATAATATGTTTTTATTTTGAATGTTTGGATTACTGTGAATTAAATGTGATGATATATTGAGATTTAGCCTAGATTGTAAGATTTTTTTTCAAATATGTAGTCTTACTCTACCAGCCACAGAGGCATGTGTCTGTAATCCCAGCTGTGATGAGACACAGGAGGGAGGTTTGTAAGTTCAAGGGCAGTACATTCCACATTTCTAAAAAGAAAAGGATCCCAAAGGATAGTAATACATCTAAATTGTAGACCTCTTGTCTGGTATACTCAAGACTGATTATCAGTATGGTAAAATTTAAGCAAAAAGCAATGGAATGGGAGTTCCAGGTGCTCTATGGTCTTGCCAACACTTTCTGTTATCATTTCAATCACTCTACTAAGCATGTGATGATACTATAGCATAAGTTTAATAAGCATTTCTCTGGTGATGAATGAAATTATCCACATTTTTGCAGGGACTTTTTTCATTGTGATGTGTTGTTTTGAAAGTAGTACTCAATTATTTTATAAAATATATCTATATCTATCTATCTATCCATCTATCTATCTATCTATTTATCTATCTGTTTGGAACATTTGCCTGTAGAAATAATGTTGTGAAGACAGGCATGGCTTTAATCCCAGCTCTTGGGAATCAGAAGATGACAGATCTCTGTGAATTCAAGGCCAACCTGGTCTACATAGTTTCAGAACAGCCAGAGCTACAAAGTGATGTGGGATTCCCCTCTGAATGCTGTGAATATCATTGGTTAATAAAGAAACTGACTTGTCCTGAGAGGGTAGAACAAAGTTAGGCAGGAAAAACTAAACTGAATGCTGGGAGAAGGAAGGGGGAGTTAAAGAGAAGCCATGGAGCTGCCGCCAGAGACAGACATGCTCAAACTTTGTCAGTAGGCCATGAGGCTCATGGTAAAATATAAAATAATGGAGATGGGTTTATTCTAGATGTAAGAGCTAGCTAGCAACATGTTTAAGCAATTGGCCACACTGTGATTTAATTAATACAGTTTCTGTGTGATTATTTCTGGAGTCTGGGCAGCTGGGAAACAAACAAGTGGTCTCCTTACTACAACGAAGTGAGACCCTATCTCAAAAGAAAGGAAAAGAGAGAGGGGGGAAGAGAGTAAGAAGAAAGATGATAGATATATGATAGATGGATTGATAGATATATAGATAGATAATAGTAGACAGACAGACAGACAGACAGATAGATTCCTGTGTATTAGTGTAGCACTTTTCCAGATTGCAATTTTTTATTTTTTAAACAATCTTATTTTACATACCAATCACAGTTCTCTCTCCCTCCCATCCTTCCACTCCCCCACCTTCTTGCCATCCTATACTCAATGCACTCCTCAGAGAGGGTGAGGCCTCTAAATGGGGAGTCAACAAAGTCTGGCACATCACTTGAGCCAGGACCAAGTCCCCCCCCACATATCTAAGTTAAGCAAGGTATCCCTCCACAGGGACCAGACTCCAAAGAACCAGTTCACGCACTTGGGTTAAATACTGGTTCAACTGCTAGTAGTCCCATAAATTGCCCATGCCACACAACTGTCACCCACATTCAGAGATCCTAGTTTGGTCTTATGCTGATTCCACAGCTGTCAGTCAGTTTTTTTCCCACTTCTCAGTATTCCATTGTCCAAATGAACCACATTTTCTTCATCCATTCTTCAGTTGAAGGACACGTAGGTTGTTTCCAGGTTCTGGAAATTACGAATAATGCTGCTATGAACATAGTTGAGCAAATGTTCTTGTGGTATGGATCTGCGTCCTTTGGGTATATGCTTGAGAGTGGTATTTCTGGGTTTTGAGGTATATTAATTCCCAATTTTTTGGGAAACTTCCACTCCAACCAGTAATGAAGGAGTATTCCCTTTACTCTACATCCTCTCCAGCATATTCTGTCATTAGTGCTTTCGATCTTAGCCATTCTGCCTGGTGCAAGATGGTATCTCAAAGTCATTTTGATTTGTCTTTTCCTGATGGCTAAGGATATTGAGCAGTTCCATAAGTGTCATTAGACCTTCCTCTGTTGATAATTCTCTATTTAGATCTATACCCCATTTTTTTGGCTTTTTGAGACAGGGTTTCTCTGTAGCTTTGGAGCCTGTCCTGAAATTAGCTCTTTTAGACCAGGCTGGCCTTGAACTCAGAGAGATCCACTTGCCTTTGACTCCCAAGTGCTGGGATTAAAGGCATGTGCCACCACAGACCAATGAATCTATACCCCATTTTTTTTAATTGGATTATTTGATACTTTGATATATAGTTTATTGAGTTCTTTCCATGTTTTAGAGATCAGTCATCTGTACAAAGTGGGGTTGGTGAAGAGTTTTCCCCATCCCACAGGTAGCCATTTTGTCTTGTTGACGATGCCCTTTGCCTTACAGAAGTTTCTCAGTTCCAGGAGGTCTCACTAGTTAATTGTTGATTACAGTGTCTGTACTACTGGTGTTAGACGAATGAAGTAGTCTCCTGTGATAATGCATTCAAGTGTACTTCCCACTTTTTCTTCTATGAGGTTCAGCATGGCTGAATTTATGTTGAGGTCTTTGATCCATTTCAGCTTGAATTTTGTGCATGGGGGTAGATATAGATCTATTTGCATTCTTCTACATGTCATCATCCAATTATGACAATACCATTTATTGACCATGCTCTCTTTTTCTCATTGTATAATTTTAGCTTCTTTGTCAAAAATCAGATATTTTGGGGTGTGTGGATTAATATCAGGGTCTTCAATTCAATTCCATTGGTCCTCCTGTCTGTTTTGTGCCAATACCAAGAAGTTTTCATTGCTAGAGCTCTATAGTAGAGCTTGAAGTCAGAGATGGTGATGCCTCCAAAAGTTCTTTTCTTTTTTCTGCTTTTATTTTATCTTATCTTTTAAAAAAATTAAATAAAATATCTCTTTTTTTTCATTTTACATAACAATCCCAGTTCCAACTAAATCCTCTCCTCTCATACCCTCCACCTATCCCCTGATCCACCCACTCCTCAGAGAGGGTAAGGCACATTATTTTGGGGAAGGTCCAAGGCCCTCACTACTATATCTAGGCTACACAAGGTATAAATCCAAGTAGAATTGGTTCGGGAAAAAAGCTAGTATAAGCAGTAGGGATAATTCTGGTTTGCCAGTGGCCCTGCAGTCTGTCCCCCGCCATAAAACAGTTACCCACATTCAGAGGGTCTAGTTTGGTCTAATGCTGGGTCCTTCCATGTCTGGCTGGAGTTGGTGAGCTCCCATTATCTCAGGTAAACTGTTTGTCCCCATCTTGACCAAAGATGGTCTTGACCTCTTTGCTCATACTCTCACTCCTCCCATTCTTCAACTGGACTTTAGGAGCTGAGCCCAGTGCTTTGCTGAGGCCCTCTGCCTCTGTTTCCACCAGTTGCTGGATGAAGGTTTCATGAAGACATTTAAGATACACTTCAATCTCATTACAGGGCAAGGCCAGTTTGGACACCCTCTCCTCTATTGTTTAGGGTCTTAACTGGGGTCATCCTTGTGGGTTCCTGGGAATTTCTCTAGTGCTAGGTTTTTTGCTAGCCCCATAATGGCTCCTTCAATCAAAATATATCCTTCCTTGCTCCCATCTCTGTCCTTCCTCCATCTTGACTATCCTGTTCCCTCAGGTTTTGCTCCCCTCCTCTTACCCTTCCACCTGCCCTCTCTCCCCATCCACATGCTCCCAATTTTGTCAGATGATCTTGTCTATTTCCCCTTTCCAGGTGGATCTATGTATATTTTTCTTAGGGTTCACCTTGTTACTTAGCTTCCCTAGAATCATGGACTATAGGTTCATTATCCTTTGCTTTACAGCTAGTATCCACTTATGAGTGAATACATATCATATTCATCTTTCTGGATCTGGGTTACTTCACTCAGGATGGCTTTTTCTAGTTCCATCCATTTGCATGCAAATTACAAGATGTCATTGTTTTTACCGTGGAGTAGTACTCCATTGTGTAAATCTATCACATTCTCTTTATCCGTTCTTCAGTTGAGGTTTTATCCATTCTAGGTTGTTTCCAGTTTCTGGTTCTTACATAGTTCTATGAATATAGTTGAACAAATGTCCTTGTAGTGTGTCTGAGCATCCTTTTGGTATATGGTTAAAAGTGGTATATCTGGGTCCTGAGGTAGATTGATTCCCAATTTTCTGAGAAATTGCATACTGATTTCCAGAGTGGTTGTACAAGTCTGCATTCCCACCAGCAGTGGAGGAGTGTTCCCATTACTCTACATCCTCTCCAGCATTGGTGTTATCAAGCTATCATTGGTGTTTTTGATCTTAGCTATTACAACTGCTCTATGATGGAATTTCAGAGTTGTTTTGATTTGCATTTCCCTGATGTCCAAGGATGCTGATCATTTCCTTAAGTGTCTTTTGGCCATTTGAGATCCTTCTGTTGAGAAATCTCTGTTTAGTTCTGTGCCCCATCTTTAAATTGAATTATTTGGAATTTTGATGTCTATTTTTTTAATTCTTTACATATTTTGGAAATCAGTCCTCTGTCTGATTTGGGGTTGGTGAAGATCTTTTCCCATTCAGTAGGCTCACTTTTGTCTTATTGACTGTGTCCTTTGTTTTACAGAAGTCTACAGTTTCAGGAGGTCCCATTTATTTATTGTTGCTCTCAGGGTCTGTGCTACTGGGGTTATATTTAGAAAGTGGTCTCCTGTGCCAATGAATTAAAGGCTACTTTCCACTTTCTCTTCTGTCAGGTTGGGTGTGGTTGGGTTTATATTGAGGTCTTTAATCCATTTGGACTTAAGTTTCATGCATGGCGATAGATATGGATCTATTTTCATTCTTCTATGTGTTGACATCCAGTTATACCAGCACCATTTGTTGAAGATGCTTTCTTTTTTCCATTGTATAATTTTAACTTCTTTGTCAAAAATCAGGTGTTCATAGGTGTTTAGATTGTTATCCAGGTATTTGATTTAATTCTATTGGTCAACCTGTCTGTTTTAATGCCAATATCAAGCAGTTTTCATTACTCTAGCTTCATAATAGAGCTAGATATCAGGGATGGTGATGCCTCCTGGAAATTCCTTTATTGTACAGATTGTTTTGGCTATTCCGGGTTTTTTCATTTTTCCATATAAAGTTGATTATTGTTCTTTCAAGGTCTGTGAAGAATTGTGTTGGGATTTTGATGGGGATTGCATTGAATCTGTAGATTGCTTTTGGTAGGATTGCCATTTTTACTTTGTTGATCCTACATATCCAAGAGCATGGGAGATCTTCCATTTTCTGGTGTCTTCTTCAATTTCTTTCTTCAAAGACTTAAAATTCTTGCTGTACAGGTCTTTCACTTATTTGGTTAGTGTTACCCCTAGATATTTTATGTTATTCATAGCTGTTGTGAAGGGTGATATTTCTCTAATTTCTTTTTCAGGTTCTTTATCATTTGTATATAAGAGGGCTACTGATTTTTTTCTAGTTGATCTTGTATCCTGCCCCATTACTGAAGGGATTTATCATCTCTAGGAGTTCTCTGGCAAAATTTTTGAGGTCACTTATGCTTACTATTATATCATCTACAAATAGTGAAAGTTTGACTTACTTCTTCCTTTCCAGTTTGAATCCATCCCCTTGATCTCTTTTTGCTGTCTTATTGCTCTAAACAGAATCTCACGAACTATGATGAATATATATGGAGAGAGTGGATAGCCTTGTCTTCTTACTGATTTGAGTTGAATCGCCTTGAGTTTCTCTCCATTTTATTTGATGTTGGCTATTGGCTTGCTGTATATTGCCTTTATTATGTCTAAGTATGTTCCTTGTATTCTAGATCTCTCCAAGATCTGTATCATAAAGGGGTGGTGGATTTTGTCAAATGCTTTTTCAGCGTCTAATGAGATGATCATATTTTTTTCTTTCAGTTTACTTATATGGTAGATTACATTGATAGATTTTCTTATGACAAACCATCACTGCATCTCTGAGATAAAGCCGAGTTGATCATAGTAGATGGTTTTTTTTTATGTGTTCTTGGATTCAGTTTGCCAGTATTTTATTGAATATTTTTGCGTCCATGTTTATGAGTGAGATTGGCCTGTAGTTCTCTTTCTTGGTTGAGTCTTTGTGCAGTTTATGCATCAGGGTAACTGTAGCCTCATGAAAAGAGTTTAGCAATGTTCCTTCTGTTTCTATTATGTGGGACACTTTGAGGAATACAGGTATTAGCTCTTCTTTGAAGATCTGGTAGAATTCTGCACTGGAACTATCTGGCCCCGGGTTTTGTTTGTTTGTTTGTTTGTTTTTGGTTTTTTTTTCGGTTGGGAGACTTTTGATAAATGCTTCTATTTCCTTGTAGGTTATAGGTTTGTTTAAATTATTCATATGGTCTTAAATTAATTTTGGTATGCAGCATCTATATAGAAAATTGTCCATTTCTTTTACAGTTTCCAATATTGTAGAGTACAGGTTTTTGTAGTATGACCTAATGATTCTCTAGATTTCATCATGTTATGTCCCCATTTTCATTTCTAATTTTGTTTATTTGTGTATTTGGATGTTCTCTCTCTCTCTCTCTCTCTGCCTTTTGATAAGGGTTTGTTTATATTGTTGATTTTCTCAAAGAACCGGCTCTTTGTTACATTGATTCTTTGTATTGTTTTCTTTGTTTCTATTTTATCGATTTCAGCCCTCAGTTTGATTATTTCCTTTTGCCTACTTTTCCTGGGCGAGTCTGCTTCTTTTTGTTCTGGAACTTTCAGGTGTGTTGTTAAGTCACTAGTGTGAGATTTCTCCACTTTCTTTATGTAGGCACTAGCGCTTTGAACTTTCCTCTTAGCACTGCTTTCACAGTGTCCCATAGGTTTGGATACATTGGGCCTTCATTTTCATTGAATTCTAGGAAGTCTTTAATTTTTTCTGTATTTCTTCCTTGACCCAGGAGTGGTTCACTTGAGCACTGTTCAGTTTCCATGAGTTTGTAGGTTTCTGCAATTAGTGTTGTTGTTCAATTCTGACTTTAAACCATGGTGATCTGATACAATATGAGGGTTATTCCAATTTTTTTTAATCTGTTGAGGTTTGCTTTGTTACTGAGAATGTGGTCAGTTTTAGAGAAGGTTCTATGAGGTTCTGAGACGAATGTGTATTCTTTTGTGTTTGGGTGGAAATTTCTGTAGATGTCTGTTAAGTCCACTTGAGTCATGACATGTTAGTTCTCTTATTTCTCCGCTAAGTTTCTTCCTGGATGACCTGTTCATTGGGGAGAGTGAGGCATTGAAGTCTCCTACTATTAGTGTGTGGGGTTTGATATGAGATTTAAGCTTTATTAATGTTTCTTTTACATATGTGAGTGCTCTTGTATTTGGGGGATAGATGTTCAGGATTGAAACTTCATCTTGATGGATTGTTCCTGTGATGAGTATAATGTGCCCGTCTCCATCTTTTCTGATTAATTTAGTTTGAAGTCTATTTTGTTAGATATTAGCATAGCTACACTTGCTTGATCCTTAGGTCCATTTGATTGGAAAATCTTATCCCAACCCTTTACCCTGAGGTAGTGTCTGTCTTTGAGGTTGAGGTGTGTTTCTTGTACACAGTAGAAGGATGGATTCTGTTTTTGTATCCATTCTCTTAGCCTGTGTCTTTTTATAGGTGAATTGGCTCCATTGATATTCAGAGATATTAATGACCAGTGACTATTAATTTCTGTTATTTTTTGGTGGTAGTGTTTGAGTGTTTTCCTTCTTTGGGGTTTGATGATGTGAGGTTATCTGTTAATTGTGTTTTTGTGGGTGTAGTTAGCTTCCTTGGGTTGGAATTTTCCTTCTAGTACTTTCTGTAGGGCTGGATTCATGGATAGATATTGTTTAAATCTGGAATCTGGTATTGTCATGGAATATCTTGTTTTCTCCATAGATGGTGATTGAAGTCTTTGCTGAGTATAGTAATTTGGGCTTGCAAGTATGGTCTCTTAGTGTCTGGAGCACATCTGTCCAGACCTTTTGGCTTTCATAGTTTCCACTGAAAAGTCAGGTGTAATTCTGATTGGTTTGTCTTTATATGTTACATGACCTTGTTTCTTTTGCAGCTCTTAATATTCTTTATTCTGTATGTTTTGCATTTTGATTATTATTTGGCAAGGGGACTCGTTTTTTGGTTCAGGACATTTGGTGTTCTGTAAGCTTCTTGTATCTTCATAGGGATATCCTCCTTTAGTTTGGAAAAGTTTTCTTCTATAATTTTGATGAATATATTTTCTGTGACTTTGAACTGAACTTCTTCTCTTCCTCCTATCCCTATTATTCTTATGTTTGAACTTTTCATGGTGCCAGATTTCCTGGATGTTTTGTGTTAATAATTTATTGGATTTAATATTTTCTTTAACAGACGAGACTATTTCCTCTTTAGTATCTTCAACACCTGAGATGCTCTCTTTCATTTCTTGTATTCTGTTGGTTATGCTTGCTTCTGTAGTTCCCATTCATTTACCCAGATTTTCCATATCGAGAATTTCCTTGGTTCGTGTTCCCTTTCTTGACTCTTATTTCAGTCTTCAAGTCTTGAACTGTTTGCTTCCCCCATTTCATTGTTCTTTCTTGGATCTCTTTGAGAGATTTATTAATTTCTTCCAATGCTTTGTTTGTCTTTTCCTCCATTTCTTTAAGGGAATTTTTCATTTCCTCTTTAAAGGTCTCCATCATCTTCATAAAATTACATTTAAAATCATTTTTTTCTGCCTCTTCTGGGTTAGGATAATCAAGTCTTCCCATTGTATGACCACTGGGTTCTGGTGTTACCATGTTGCTTTTTAGGTTGATGAATGAATTCTTGCATTGATGCCTACCCATTTCTCCCTCTCATTGGTGCCAAGCAGTGTCTTTGCCTCTTGGTTCATTTCTTGCCATAGTTATCTGTGTCTTTAAGAACTGTTATTGTTCTCCTCTGTACTGTTACTGTCTGTGTCTTAGGGAGTCACTGAGGTCTCTCTTGGCCTTCTCTCTTCGCCTACTCTCTTGGTTCACTCTCTTGGTCTACTCTGTGCGGTCACAGCTTGTGCTTCAGAGTTCCTTTCTTGGTCCTCTCACTTGGTCCTCTATCTTAGTCTTCTCTCTTGGTCCTCTCTGTGTAGTAGCAGGCTGTGTTTCAGAGTTTCACTGAAGTTGTGTCAGGAAGGATTGCAGGGTTTGGGGGCAGAGACTGGATGCTCTTTTCTTGTACTGGACTCTTTTGCCTATCCTGGGGTTTTCTTTTTATTTTTCCAGATGTAGTTGAGTATTTTTCTTTCAAGGTCTTTGAATAATTGTGTTGGGAGTTTGATGGTGATTGCATTGAATCTTTAGATTGCTTTTGGTAAAATTGCTATTTTTACTGTGTTAATCCTACTTATCCAAGAGCATGGGAGATCTTGCCATTTTATGGTATCTTCAATGTCTTTCTTCAAGGATTGAAAGTTCTTGTCAGACAAGTCTTTCACTTGTTTGGTTAGTGTTATCCCAAAATACTTTATGTTATTTGTGGATATTTTTAAGGATGGTATTTCTCTGATTTTTTCGAGTTGAACTTGTATCCTGTCACATTACTGAAGGTGTTTATCAGCTCTAGGCATTCCCTGGTTGTTGGAGGAAAGAGCCATTTGTTGATTCCCAGTCACTTAGCCCCCAAATAATCACAAAGAAAGATGTATTATTTAGATTACTGCTTGGCCCATTAGCTCTAGCTTCTTATTGGCTAACTCTTCCATCTTAATTTAACCCATCTCCGTTAATTTGTGCATCCCATGAGGTTGTAGCCTACCAGAAAAGTTTCAGCACATCTGTCTCTGGCTGAGGCTCCATGGCTTCCTCTGACTCCACCCTTCTTTCTCCCAACATTCACTTTAGTTTTCCCACCTAGCTAAGTTCTGCCCTGCTACAGGCCCAAAGCACTTTCTTTATTCATTAACCAATAAAAGCAACACACAGACAGAAGGACCTCCCACACCATTTCTGGTAGAAATTTTTGAGTCACTCATTTAAGCTATCATATCTTCTGCAAATAGTGAAAGTGTGACTTCTTCCTTTCCAGTTTGTATCCCCTTGGTCTCCTTTTGTTGTCTTATTGCTCTAGGTAGAACTCCAAGTACTATATTGAATAGATATGGAGAGAGTGGACAGCCTTGTTTTGTTCCTAATTTTAGTGAAATCACTTTGAGTTTCTCTCCCTTTAGTTTGATGTTGGCTGCTGGCTTGCTGTATACTGCCTTTATTATCTTTAAGTATGTTCCTTGTATCTCTGATTTCTCCAAGACCTTTATCATGTTGTATTTTGTCAAAGGCTTTTTCCATGTCTAATAAGATGATCATGTAGTTTTTTTTTCTTTCAGTTTGCTTATATGGTGGATTATATTGATGGATTTTTGTATGTTGAGCCATCTCTGATCATACCTACTTAATCATGGTAGATGATTTTTCTGATATGTTCTTGGATTCAGTTTGCCAGTATTTTATTTAGTATTTTTGCATCAATGTTTATGAGTGAGATTGGTCTGTAAATATCTTTAGTTGCAGCTTCATTTTGTTTGGGTACCAGGTTAATTGTCACCTCATAAAAAGAGTTTGGCAATGTCCCTTCTGTTTCTAATGTGTGGAATAATTTGAAGAGTATTGGTTTTAGCTCATTTTTGAAACTCTGGTAGAATTCTATGCTGAAACCATCTGGTCCTGGACCTTTTTTGGTTGGGGGATTTTTGATGACTGCTTCTATTTTCTTAGGGGCTATAGGTCTATTTATACTATTTATCTGTTCTTGATTTTATTTTGGTATATGGTACCTATCCAGAAAATTGTCCATTTCCATTAAATTTTCCAATTTTTGTGAAGTACAGATTTTTGGAGTATGACCTAATGATTCTCTGGATTTCCTCAGTGTCTGTTATGTTCCCTTTTCATTTCTGATTTTGTTAATTTACATATTCTCTTTTTTCCTTTTGGTTAGTTTGAATAAAAGTTTGTCCATCTTGTTGATTTTCTCAAAGAACCAATTCTGTGCCTTACTGATTTTTAAAAATTATTTATTTATTTATTTATAAAACTTTCCACTTCCTCCCCTCCTCCTAATACCCTCCCACTCCCTCAACTCCCTTTCCTCCTCCCTCTCCAGCCCTAAGAGGAGTCAGGGTTTCCTGCTTTGCGGGAAGTTCAAGTTCCTCCCCCCTCCCTCCAGGTCTAGGAAGGTGAGCATCCAAACAGACTAGGATCCCAAAAAGCCAGTACATGAAGACGAGACAAGACCCAGTGCCATTGTCAATGGCTTCTCAGTCAGCCCCCCATGTCAGCCACATTCAGAGAATCTGGTTTGATCACATGCTCGTTTAGTCCCAGTCCAGCTGGCCTTGGTGAGCTCTCATTAGATCAGTCCCCTTGTATCAGTGGGTGAACGCACCCCTCATGGTCCTGACTTCCTTTTTCATGTTCTCCCTCCTTCTGTTCCTCAATTGGATCTTGGGGGCTAAGTCCAGAGCTCCAGTGTGGGTCTCCATCTCTATCTTAATCCATCGTCGGATGAAGGTTCCCTCTGATCCTGCCTTCCTTGCTCACTTTCTCCCTCCTTCTGCTTCTCATTTGGACCTAGGGAGTTAAGTCCAGTGTTCCAATGGGTGTCTCTGTCTCTATCTCCATCCATCGCCAGATAAAGGTTCTATGGTGATATGCAAAATAATCATCAGTATGGTTATGGGCCAAGGCCCGTTCAGGCACCCACACCTCTACTTCCCAGGGAACAATCTGAGGACCTCTCCTTGGGCCTGGGAACCCCTCCAGAATCAAGTCTCTTGCAAACCCTAAAATTGCTCCCTTAGTTGAGATATATACCTCCCTGCTCCCATATCCTTCCTTCCTCCCTCCCCCTTCCCATTTCCCCAAGCCATTCCCAATCCTCCTCCTCTCCCTTCTCTCTAACCATCTCCTCTTACTTCCACCCCCCCCCCCCGGTGCACCCAAGTTTGCCTGGCAATCTTGTCTACTTCCAATATCCAGAGGATAACTATATGATTTGATTTTCTTTAGGTTCACCTTCTTATTTAGCTTCTCTAGAATCACGAATTATAGGCTCAAAGACCTTTATTTATGGCTAGAATCCACTTATGAGTAAGTACATATCATATTCCTCTTTTTGGGTCTGGGTTACCACACTCAGTAAAGCGTTTTTTATTTCCATCCATTTGCATGCAAAATTCAAGTGTCATTGTTTTTTAACGCTGAGTAAAACTCTAATGTGTTTATGTTCCACACCTTCTTTAACCATTCTTCTATTGAGGGTCACCTAGGTTGTTTCCAGGTTCTGGCTATTACAAATAGTGCAGTTATGAACATAGTTGAACAAATGCTTTTGTAGTATGATGGGGCATCTCTTGGGTATATTCCCAAGAGTGGAATTGCTGGGTCCTGAGGGAGGTTGACTCCCAGTTTCCTGAGAAACCGCCACACTGATTTCCACAGTGGCTGTACAAGTTTGCATTCCCACCAACAATGGATGAGTGTTCCCCTCACTCCACATCCTCTTCAGCATAGGCTATCATTGGTGGTTTTAAGTTTAGCTATTCTGACAGGTGTAAGATGGTATCTCAAAGTTGTTTTTGATTTGCATTTCCCTGATCGCTAAAGAGGTTGAGCATGACCTTAAGTGTCTTTTGGCCATTTGAAGTTCATCTGTTGTGAATTCTCTGTTTAGTTCAGTACCTCATTTTTTAATTGGATTAATTAGAGTTTTAGTGTCTAGTTTCTTGAGTTCTTTGTATATTTTGGAGATCAAACCTTTGTCTAATGAGGGGTTGGCGAAGATCTTTTCCCAGTCAGAAGGTAGCCTTTTTGTCTTATTGACAGTGTCCTTTGCTTTACAGAAGCTTCTCAGTTTCAGGATGTCCCTCTGTGCTACTGGGGTTCTACTTAAGAAGTGGTTTCCTGTGCCTATGTCTTGTAGACTACTTCCCACTTTCTCTTCTATCAGGTTCAAAGTGCTCAGATTAATGTTGATGTCTTTAATCAATTTGGACTTGAGTTTTCTGCATGGTGATAGATATGGATCTACTTTCATTCTTCTACAGGTTGACATCCAGTTATGCCAGCACCATTTGTTAAAGATGCTTTCTTTCTTCCATTGTATATGTTTAGCTCCCTTGTTGAAAATCAGGTGTTCATAGGTTTGTGGGTTAATATCTGGGTCTTCTATTTTATTCCATAGGTCGACTTCTCTGTTCTTCCTATACCAAGCTGTTTTCAATACTGTAGCTCTGTAATAGAGTTTGAAGTCAGGGATGGTAATGCCTCCAGAAGTTCCTTTATTGTATAAGATTGTTTTGGCTATCCTGGGTTTTTTGTTTTGCCATATAAAGTTCTCTCAAGGTCTGTGAAGAAGTTTGATGGGATTTTGATGGGAATTTCATTGAATCTATAGATTGCTTTTGGTAGAATTGCCATTTTTTCTATGTTGATCCTCCCAATCCAAGAGCAAGGGAGATCTTTCTATTTTCTGGTATCCTCCTCAATTTCTTTCTTAAAAGACTTAAAGTTCTTGTCAAATAGGTCTTTCACTTCCTTGGTTAGAGTTACCCAAAGATATTTTATGCTATTTGTGGCTATTGTGAAAGGTGATGTTTCTCTGATTTCCCTCTCTGCTTCTTTATCCTTTGTGTATAGGAGGGCAACCGATTTTTTGGAGTTGATCGTGTATCCTGCCTCATTACTAAAGGTGTTAATCAGCTGTAGGAGTTCTTTGGTAGAGTTTTTGGGGTCGCTTATGTACACTATCATATCATTGGCAAATAATGAAAGTTTAACTTCATCCTTTCCAATTCGAATCCCCTTGATCCCCTTATGTTGTCTTATTGCTATTGCTAGAACTTCAAGCACTATATTGAAGAGGTATGGAGAGAGTGGACAGCCTTGTCGTGTTCCTGATTTTAGTGGAATGACTTTGAGTTTCTCTCCATTCAATTTGATGTTAGCTGTCGGCTTGCTGTAGATAGCTTTTTATTATAGTTAGGTATGATCCTTGTATCACCAATCGTTCCAACACCTTTATCATAAAGGGGTGTTGAATTTTGTCAAATGCTTTTTCAACATCCACTGAAATGATCATATGGTTTTTTTCTTTCAGTTTATTTATATGATGGATTACACTGATAGATTTGCGTATGTTGAACCAGCCTTGCATCTCTGGGATGAAGCCTACTTGATCATAATGGATAATTTTTCTAATGTGTTCTTAGATTCAGTTTTCCAGTATTTTATTGAGAATTTTCACGCCGATGTTCATGAGTGAGATTGGCCTGTAATTTTCTTTCTTGGTTGTGTCTTTGTGTGGTTTGGGTATCAGAGTAACTGTAGCTTCATAAAAAGAGTTTGGCAATGACTCTTCTGTTTCTATATTGTGAAATACATTAAGGAGTATAGGTATTAGCTCTTCTTGGAAGTTCTGGTAGAATTCTGCATTGAAACCATCTGGTCCTGGGCTTTTTTTGGTAGGGAGGTTTTTGATAACAGCTTCTAATTCTTCACAACTAACAGGTCTATTTAGATTGTTCACCTGTTCTTGGTTCAACTTCGGTATATGGTACTTATCTTAAAAAAGCCCATTTCTTTTACATTTTCCAATTTTATGACATACAGGCTTTTGTAGTAAGATCTAATGATTCTCTGAATTTCCTCTGTGTCTGTGGTTATGTCTCCCTTTTCATTTCTGATCTTATTAATTTGCATGTTCTCTCTCTGCCGTTTGATTAGTTTGGCTAGGGGTTTGTCAATCTTGTTGATTTTCTCCAAGAACCAGCTTTTTGTTTCACTGATTCTTTGGATGGTTTCCTGTGTTTCTATTTTTGTTGATTTCAGCCCTCAGTCTGATTATTTCCAGTCTTCTACTCCTCCTGGGTGAATCTGCTTCTTTTTTTTCTAGAGCTTTCAGGTGCGCTGTTAAGTCTCCAATGTGTGCTTTCTCCTTTTTCTTTAATTGGGCACTTAGTGCTATGAACTTTCCTCTTAGCACTGCTTTAATTGTGTCCCATAGGTTTGAGTATGTTGTGTCTTTATTTTCATTAAATTCAAGGAAGACTTTAATTTCCTTCTTTATTTCTTCCTTGACCCAGGGGTGATTCAGTAGTTGACTATTCAGCTTCCATGAGTTTGTAGGTTTTCTGGGGTTAGAATTGTTGTTGAATTCTAACTTTATAACATGGTGATCTGACAAGACACAGGTGGTTACTAATATTTTTTTGTATCTGTGGAAGTTTGCTTTGATACCGAGTATGTGGTCGATTTTCGAGAAGGTTCCACGCGCTGCAGAGAAGAAGGTATATTCTTTCCTATTTGGGTGGAATATTCTATAGATATCTGTTAAGTCCATTTGATTCATTACCTCTATTAATTCTCCTATTTCTCTGTTATGTTTCTGTCTGATTGACCTGTCCATTGGTGAGAGAGGTGTGTTGAAGTCTCCAACTATTAGTGTGTGTAGTTTGATGACTGCCTTGAGTTCTAGAAGTTTTTCTTTTACATAAGTGGGTGCTTTTATATTAGTGGCATAGATATTCAGGATTGAGACTTCCTCCTGATGAATTGTTCCTGTTATGAGTAAAAAATGTCCATCTCCATCTCTTCTGATTGATTTCAGTTTGAAGTCAACTTTGATGGAAATTAGAATGGCCACACCCGCTTGTTTCTTAGGTACATTTGCTTGAAAAACCTTTTCCCAACCCTTTACTCTGAGTAGATGTCTGTCTTTGTGGTTGAGGTGTGTTTCTTGTAAACAGCTGAATGTTGGATCCTGTTTTTGCATCCAATCTCTTAGTCTGTGCCTTTTTATAGGTGAGTTGAGTCCATTGATATTAAGTGATATTAATGACCAGTGATTGTTAACTCCTGTTATTTTGTGTGTGTGTGTGTGTGTAGTAGAGTTTGTGTTTTTGCCTTCTTTGAGTTGTGTTTGTAAAGGGTCACTAGATGTCTGAGCTATTGTAGGCAGTGTTGGCAATGTTAGATTCCTTGGGTTGCGATTTTCCTTCTATTTTTTTCTGTAAGGCTGGATTTGTAGCTACGTATTGTTTAAATTTGTTTTTTTTTCCTGGAATATTTTGTTTTCTCCATTGATAGTGAATGATAGCTTGGCTGGGTATAGTTGTCTGGGCTTGCATCCATGGTCTCTTAGTTTCTGCAGTATCTCTATCCAGGACCTTCTGGCTTTCATGGTTTCCATAGAGAAGTCCGGTGTAAGTCTGATAGGTTTACCTTTATAAGTTACTTGACCTTTTTTCCTTTGTAGCTCTTAATATTCTTTCTTTAATCTGTATGTTTTGTGTTTTGATTATTATATGGTGAGGGGATGTTTTTTTTTATCCAGTCTATTCGGTGTTCTGTATGCTTCTCGAACCTTCTTAGGAATATCATTCTTTAGGTTGGGAAAGTTTTCTTCTATAATTTTGTTGAATATATTTTCTGGGCCTTTGAGCCACAATTTTTCTCCTTCTTCTACTCCTATTATTCTTAGGTTTGACCTTTTTATTATGTCCCAGATTTCTTGAATGTTTTGTGATGAGAATTTGTTGGATTTGCTGTTTTCTTTGATCAGAGCGTTTATTTTCTCTATGGCATCTTCAGAATCTGAGATTCTTTCTTCTATCTCTTTTATTCTATTGGTTATGCTTGATTCTGTAGTCTCTGTTCGTTTACCTAGATTTTCTATAGCCAGCCGGCCCTTGTTTTGTGTTTTCTTCATTGCCTCAATTTCAGTTTTCTCTTCTTGAACTGTTTCCTTTACCTGTTTGATTGTTTTTTCTTGGTTTCCCAGGGTATCATTTATGGATTTACTCATTTCTTCAAACTTTTTGTTATACTTCTCTTCCATTTCTTTACTCATCTCTTCAAACTTTTTGTTATACTTCTCATCCATTTCTTTAAGGGAGTCATTCATATCCTGTTTAAGGGACTCTATTGCTTTCATAATGGCACTTTTTTCCACTTCTTCTGGATTAGGGTGTTCAAGTCCCTCTGTTGTAGGGTCGCTGGGATCTGGTGTTTTCATGTTGTTTTTCAGATTGTTGGAGGAATTCCTGCCTTAGCATCTGCCCATCTATTCCTTCAAATGTTCTCTAATGGATCTTCTGGTACCAGGTCAGGTTCCCCCCTCTGATGAATCTTCTGCTAGAGGATCAGCGCCCCTTGTTGGCCAGGAATCTTGCTGAGCTGACACAGGGCCTACCTTTCCACTGGCAGGCTATTGAAACACAGGAACTCCCTCCTGCCGGGTTGCACTTCTAGCCCAGTCCCAACTTGCAAGCCGGCTGAGCTGGGTGATTTTATGGCCCCAAGGAGGAAGGGAGGAATAAAGGAACGGTTCCTGGGTGAAAGGTGGGATGGGCTAGGAGCCAAGAGGGCTTAGCTCCTGCAGAGTGACCAGGGCGTCAAGGGGGATGGGGGAATGTCTGAGCTTCTCCTTGCCGGGCTTCTGCCATGGGTCAGAGCAAACTTACCCCAATGATGAATCTTCTGCTAGAGGATTAGTGCCCTTTGCTGGCCAGGAATCTTGCTGAGCTGACACAGGGTCTACCTTTCCACTGGCAGGCTATTGAAACACAGGAACTCCCTCCTGCCGGGTTGCACTTCCAGCCCAGTCCCAACTTGCAAACAGGCTGAGCTGGGTGATTTTATCTGACCACGACAACTCTTATAAAGGGAAACATTTAATTGGGTGGCTTCCAGTTCAAAGGTTTAGCACATTATCATCATGGTGGGACATGGTAGCATCCAGGCACACATGATGCTAGAGAAGGAGCCAAGAGTTAATAATCTTGATCCAAAGGCAACAGGAAGTGAACTCGCCTTACTGATTCTTTGTATTGCTTTCTTTGTTTCTCTTTTACTGATTTCAGCCTTCAATTTGATTATTTCCTGGCATCTATTCTTCCTGGGTAAGTTTGCAACCTTTTATTCTAGAGTTTTCAGATGTGTTGTTAAGTAGCTAGTGTGGGATTTCTCCAAGTTCTTTATGTAGGCACTTAGAGCTATGAACTTATATGCATGGGAAAATTATTGAAAGCTACATGAATTTTCCACATGCTCTTGACCAAAAATACACATAATTAATAAAAAGTTGTGCATTTATTATCTTTGATAAGCCTATATTAATGTATTTTATTTGTTTGTCTTTATTTGAGATAGAGTTTCTCTGTGTAGCCCTGGCTATCCTGGAACTCATTCTGTAGTCCAGTCTTACCTGAACTTCAATAATCCTGCTGCCTACATCTCTCAAGTGCTGGGACTAAAGGACTGCACCACTGCACCCATCTATCACATCTTTTTTGTTTGTTTGTTTGTTTGTTTGTTTATTGAGGCAGAGTTTCACTATGCAGCTCTGTCTGTAATGGAACTCACTATATAAACCAGGCTGGCCTCTACCTCATGGAGATCTGCCTGCTTCTGCCTCCCAAATTCTGAGATTAAAGGTGGGCACCACCACATCCAGCTTGATAACACATTTTTAAAAAGGAATTTACTTTTATTTTATTCATGTGTACACCTATGTGACACCTACGTGAGTGTATGTTGATCATGTGGAGGTGCCTGAGGATGTCACAAGAGGGTACTGGAATTTTTAGCAGGCTGCCTACTGTAAGTATTAGGAACCAAACTCATTCCTTTGAAAGAATAGCAAGTGCTCTTATCCTCTGCACAATTTCTCCAACTTCCATTTACACGTCTTTGTCACCAAGCCCAAATTGTTGATTAGGTTTTCTTTTTAATGTTGTATAGTTTATAGATTTGTACAACTTGTCATCGTGTGTCCATACTTTTAGATTACCAAATAGAGTAGTTTCTTGGCCTCCAAATCCTTTAAATCTACATATTTCTTCCTGCCTCTCCTGAAAGTAGGAAATCACTGTCATTTTTACTGTCACTACAACTATTGCCTTTTCCAAAATGTCATGTAAGAACCAAAGATTATGGAATCTTCAGCTTGGTTTACTTCACTCACTGCATGCACTCAAGTTTTTGCAATGCCTCATCATGGTCATGAGTTTATAACTCTTTTTATGTTAAACACTCATTTTCTCCTTCTACCACAATGCATTTGTCCATTGACCAACCTAGGAATATCAGTTACTTTAGGTTTTGATATTTATGAATCAAGTTTCCAGAAGCACCCATGTCCAAATTTTTGTGTGGATCCATTTTCTGTTCCTTTGCTTGAATACTATGGAGCATGATTGCTGTATGACATAGTAAGAGCAAAATCAATGTTGAAAAACTATCAAACTGTTTTACAAAGTGCTTTCAGCAGTTATAATTCCCATGATCCAAGAATAAGAGTTCCTGGTGCTCCACACCCTCCTCAACATTTAATGATGCTGGTGTTCTGCAATTTGAACATTCTCATGGTCATTATGGAGTGTCTCAATATTATTTGAATTAGCATTTCCTAAAATATATGTAATTTGTAACAGTTTTTCACACTCTTATTGATCATCTGTGTGTTTTGTTTGCTAATGTGTCTTAGAGTGTTTTATGTGCCACTGGTTTTGTTGTTGCTGAGTTTTTAAAATCCCATATATTGTGCACAGCCATCCTTTCTGCAATATGTCCTTTAGAAAAATTTCCCCAATCTATAGTTTGACTTCTCATTTTCTTCATAGGATATTTTGCAGAAGAGAATATCAATTTGATTTATCAACATTATCAGTTCTTGTTTCACGGACATTGTTGTAGTAATTTCAATTTTCTCTTCTTTAAAAATCAAAAAATTGCCAGGCAGTGGTGGCACATGCCTTTAATCTCAGCACTCAGGAGGCAGAGACAGGTGGATCTCTGTGAGTTCGAGGACAGCCTGGTCTACAAGAGCTAGTTCCAGGACAGATCCCAAAGCTATAGTGAAACCTTATCTCAAAAAACCAAAATAAATAAATAAATAAAATTAAAAATTAGAATTATTCTGCTTGTATTCTACATGAAATATATATGAAGAAAATACCTGAAATATTTGAAATTTTATTGGTTTACAAATTGACTGGGAGAGAACTAGCTTTTCACCTGCTGAATCCTTTAGTTAGTGATCACTGTGTGAGTACTACTCAATCTGTTTAGATTTAAAATGCTGTGTACCTTTCTGCGTGAGAGTGGTATGGCATGATGTTTTTCGGGTATTTTACATTTTGAAACTATTTTAAAGCTATTAAACATTTTTGGTTTTCTATTTTTTTCTTACTTCAGTTTTGAAAAATCAGAGTTTAAATAGTGATTTATAAGTTTTCAACTTTATCAATACAAAATTGTTTAGAACATTAACTTTGGAGTTTTTTTTGAGTCATTGATTATGTAGGCTTGATTGTCTCGAAACTCACTATGGAGACCAGACTGGCCTCAAACTTAGGGAGATCCACCTGCCTCTGTCTTTCAAGTGCTGGGATTAAAGGTGTGTGCCACCTCTGCCGCTTTCATTTTTAAAGAGGCCTTTAGGATTGCAACGTGCTGTCTTATCATTTTTTCTTGATTCATTTAAGAATTCTAAATCTTAATGAGTCCACTGTGGACTCACTTCTTTCTTGTATACTTATCATCTACTGTATTTGGTGCTGTGTGTGTGCTCTCTGTCTTTTTTAGATTTTTATTTGATTACTGTGCCACTTTCAACTCCTCAAAATCAAAGTTTAGTTGTTGTTCTAATTCATGCAGTTGAGAGTTTAAATTTTCAAGTTTTATCATGTTTTGTTAGTCTGTTTGTTGGTGTTTTTTGCATTTTATTATTTATTTAATTTTTGTTTTTTTGAGACAGGGTTTCTCTGCATCTTTGGAGCTTGTCCGGGAACTAGCTCTTGTAGACCAGGCTGTCCTCGAACTCACAGAGATCTGCCCACCTGCCTCCCAAGTGCTGGGGCTAAAGGTGTGTGCCTCCACCACCCGGCTTTATTTTGCATTTTAAAACAAGCTCTCTTGCTAGGTAGCCTAGGCTGGCTTTGAACTTGAGCTCTCTCTGCTTTCATCACTTAAGCTGCAATACTTCAGTTCTTAATTTCTACCTTGTTGAAAATATTAGGAGTTTCTGTTCTAAGGTCATCTTTAAGTCATGATTTCTATTATTTAAGTTTGAAACATTTGTGAGTTTTTGTTATGCTTTTCATATCAGTAGTCCTGTAGCAACATTAGGTCTTAATGTGACCTATTTCTGCTGTTTACCCTTGTATGATTATTATACATTTATCTTTATTGATAGCAGTGTGTTCTTCCTTAAAATCTCTTTGTCTTAGCTCAATGCATAGAACTATATTGTTTTATTTTGGATGAAATTTGTACTAAATAGTATGTCCTATTTTTTAAACCTTCAGTCTTTTCTGCTTTCTTTCCCCCCATGCTTGACTGTGTATAATTCACAGTTCTTTTAAATGTAGCTTGATAAATTAAGTCGAATAATTGGATTTTGATTCATTTATAATTTGTGTAATATATATTTTCACCAATATTTAGCTTAACTTTATTTGTCCCCTATGTTTAATACTTAGTATATTATATGATATAAGTATTATATATTATTTAGTATATTACTTGAATTTTTCTTTTACATAGTCTTTGAGTCACTATTTAGAAGTTATCTAGAAAGTTTAGGCAATATTTCTTTAATAGTGCGTAGAACTCTTTCAATAGCCCCACCATTTGCATGCTTGATTTCATGAATTTTATATGTATTTTGAATCCTTCACAAAACTATTATTTTTGGAGATATAACAAACAGTATTCATTTCCCATCCTTTTTTCTTTCTTCCTGCAATCTTACAATACATTCCAGAGTGTTTTCCTCTTGTTTTTGTAGTTCCTCTAACATATTCCTTCAGTATTTATGTAGACTTTTATAATTTTCTTTGTCTGAAAACCTTTTGGAAGGTTCTGTTTGCTGGTAATAGAATTCTAGCATCCTAGTAATTTTCCTTGGAGATGTTGAAAATATGATTTGTTGGAATCACATTCAGAAGTCTTCACTCCATTTAACTGATGTTTCTTTAAAATTATGCATCTTTTTGTATAGTTGCTAAAAGATTTTTTGGCTTTCTCTTTGACTTTGATGCTGCACAACTTTCCTATGACCCCCTAAGGTGTGCTTCAACTTTCATTTGTCTAGACTGGATTTTGTAAAACATCTCGAATGGTTGTTTATCAATTTTCAAACTGGGAGCCTTCACACGCACATGGCAAGGTCTGTGTGTTTAAGTCAGAGGATAACTTTCACAAGGCAGTTCTCTCCTTCCTCCTTGTGGGTTCCAGAAACCAAACTCAGATCGTCAGACTTGGTGACAACAAGCACCTTTCCCCCACTGTACTAACTCTATGTCACTGCTCATTGATTTAACTTGATTAAAGTTGACTTGTTTTAATATTATCCTTTCAGTCTAAGATCTTCACCTTCTAAGTCATATGTGCTATGTCTTTCCTCTTGGTGAATTCTCATCAGCCCATAGTGGGGGCTTGCATTGAATCTTTCTCCCTAAGACTGGATGGCTATGTGAAAACTTAACCTAGGATTAAGGTGTTACTACTTTCCCCCTGGAGAAATTCTTCTGAGATTTGCTTGGTAGAGCCTTGGCTCATCAATTTACTCTAATCCAAACAGTCACTGTGCTAGATTAAGGTTGTTCTCAGGCCTGATAAGCAACAAACACTACCTGATTTCCAGGTGAGAAATTGTATTCTCCACATTTTCTTAATGAGGCAGGCCCCAAACTTGCATTATTACATAGCAAGAAAAACATCATTCTGCCATCTTTAACTCTCAGAGATCCTCCTGCCTCTGCATCTAGGTTTTAACTATGCATTTCTTCCCCAACTAAGTGTCCCAGGAGATGGAACTGGCCTTCAGCTGGAATCTTTATTCTACCGACATGTACTGATTTACTCTATCTCTGTGACAACCAAACTATTGTTTCCCAGACTCAGCCAATGTCTTTGGGAGCAAAACAGACTATAGGACTCACCGTCTCATCCCAAGGGATTTATTCTCAGAAACCTAAGTCCACTCTGTTTGTATCATACAATGCATTTTCTGTGGCTGAATGGTAATAGTTTGTGACCTTTAATCTGGTTTTGTGATTGTTTGATCTTACCGCATCACACATGTAGCCTCCAAGTGACAGGGAACAGAGAAGACAAATAGAAGCACTTCCATGTTCAGTCTGTTTAGAGACATCATTTGTACCCCATGTTGTGAAAAGGGGTCTGTTCTCGGGTATTATGAATAGCTCAGTCCAGATGCATGGTCAACTGTTCACTCTGAGTTACTGTGCCATCCCTGTCTAGATGCCCCTGGAGGAATATAATTCCAGCAAATCAAAATAGACTCAGCAGAAGAAGCATGTGACCCTGCTATCCTCAAGATAAAAAAAAAAAGTTCATGTGGCAATAGTAAGAAAAACAAAGACATTACAACCCTAAAAAATGTGACTGACCACCTGCCCAGAGGGATAAGACTAAATTCAGAATCTCTGGCTGCCTCACCCTGACCTTCCGCTCCTGTACAATCTGCTGCATAGCAGAGAGACATAGGCAGTTGTTAGGGCGTTGACTTGCTGCCTTCTCAGATTGCCAGCTCTCCTGAAAAGCACAATTCCAATCCTGGCTTCTGTGGAGTAAGGCAGCACAGGTTCCAGTACTCCGGCTACATTTTGAGACCAGGTCTCACAACATAGCACTGGCTGGCCTGGAACTCACTTTTAAAGACTAGACTGGCCTTCAACTTAAAAATATCTTGCCAAGTTCTATCTCCTGAGTGGTGGAATTAATATAGATAGGCAGAATCACACAATGTGCTTACTATTGAACATAACATAAATAATCGTAATTCAGTAAATACACTGCTGTTCAATCAAGAGCAAAACAATACTTACTTTCTAGGAACTCAACTTGATTTGATTGAAAAGTTAAGTTAAAAACAGCTAAAATCATATTGCATATCAAAGAAAGGTAAATCCCAAAATTCTACTCTTGATCTAAAATCTATAACTACCAAATGACATAAAGCAAGAAATAGACAAGACTGTCAGAGTCCAGAAGAAATTTCTTCTATTGGAAGGTAGGGCAAGCTGCATGAAAAGCCAAGACCATCGTGCCACAGCCAAACCATCATGTCACAGCTTCTCCCAAAGGGTGGGTAGGAAAGCAGAAATTTGGTCCCTCATCACTCTGAACACTTTGGAGGAGGTCAGAAAATAGGTCAGATTTGGATATTGCTTTTTAAAAGCGTTATGCTTAGCAATGGATTAGCAATCTTATTTCAAAAATGGAATAACAAATCACAACACATTTCCTCTTTAATTTTCACTAAATTGCAATTAATGTAAAATTTTAATCTTGGGATATTTGAAACACTTGCAGGCACATAAATCAAACAAGCACTAACGTTTATGTTGCTCACAAGTGTCACAACTGAACGTACTAAAGTTCTAATGAAGGGCATCTTGACATGAATTTGTCAGACAAAAGTAGGCTAAGGCCAAATAAAAACTAAACATTCGAACCCTAAAGAGATAAAGTTACATGGGGAAAAGTGACACAATTATACAGATGTCCAAATTTTCTTATTAGTATTAAAGCGGAAAGTAATTCGATTTTATGCTACTAGAGTTATTTATAGTTATGAGAATATCAGTCACCAAAGGCATATAAAAATGAGGAAAATACATACTACACATATGTTATAAAGACAGTCTAACTATGTACAATAATACCTACAGGAAAAGTTGGAGCAGTTGGGCGTATGCACACATGCAGTAGTTTGAAAAAAGGTACACTTTACACTTATCTATATGAAAGTCTGCATGTTAATTCTGAAGATACAGGGGACCACTTTGAATACTTAACTGAAAAGAAAGCTATCCCTGCAGTGGGGACTTTCCTTAATTTCTCTCCCAGGATCCTGAAGCAACAAATTAGGGATCATGGGTTTGAGGAACTTGAACTCACCAGTCCCAGAGTCTCCCCTCAGACACACTTCATACTGATAGCTCTGGGACAGGGTCCCATCACCACTGACATCCACCAGGTGACCAGGAAAGTGTCCTTCAGACAACGAGCAGCCACCCACGGAGGCCGACCTGGCCCTCCTGCACAGCCTCACCCCCACGAACAGCAGCACAGACAAGAGGAAGAGCGAAGACACAGATGCCAAGGCAATGACCAGGTACAGCGTGAGTGCATCTTCTTCCTGTGTGGGGTCTTGCGCCACCTCTGGCAGAGGCAGGTAGGGCTGAGAGAAGCCATCCACCAGCAGCACATGCAGAGTGACACTGGCAGAGCGCTGAGGATCGCCATTGTCCTTGACCAGCAGCAGCAGCCTGTGCTTGGGCGCATCGCGCTCGCTCAGCAGCCTGGAGGTGCGCACCTCACCATTGTGAGCCCAAACGTTGAACAGACCAGGCTCTGTAGCCTTGAGCAGCTGAAACGACAGCCAGGCGTTCTGGCCAGAGTCGCGATCCACTGCCACCACCTTGGTGACCAAGTAGCCAGGTTCTGCCGCCCTGGGTAACAGTTCTGTGAAGGGCGCAGAGATGTTCTGCAATGGGTAGAGCACGAAGGGCGCATTGTCGTTGGCGTCCAGTACCTGCACGCGCACCAGCACCTGACTGCTGAGCGCAGGCGAGCCTTGGTCTGTGGCGCCCACCTGGAACTCGAAGGCCTCCAAAGCCTCGTAGTCCAGTGCCCTGAGTGCAAACAGCTGCCCATTGTTGGCATTGATGGAGATGAGCGAGGAGAGAGGAAGCTGCGAGTCTTGGGTTGGCAGCAGCGAGTAGGTGATGTGGGCATTGGAGCCTGAGTCTGAGTCTGTGGCGCTGATGGTGCCTATGTGCAGGGCGGGGCTGTTGTTCTCTTGAACAAACAGGGTGTAGGAGCTTTGTGTGAAGGCGGGGGCGTTGTCGTTGACGTCAGAGACCTCCACTGTTATGGTGTGCTGGGTTGTGAGCCTGGGTGTGCCCATGTCGGTGACTGTGATGGTGATGTTGTACTCAGCTCTGCTCTCTCTGTCCAGAGGACTCTCTGTCACCAGCGTGTAGAAATTCTTGAAAGTGGATTTGAGGATGAACGGCAGGTTTTCTGGAATAGAACAAACCACCTTTCCATTCTCTCCGGAATCCCTGTCTCCAACTCTGAAGATGCTGATTACGGTCTCAGGAGCATTTTCTGGGACTGAGCTGGTCAGTGAAGATATGGTCAGCTCTGGTGCGTTGTCGTTCACATCCACCACCTCTATCAGCACAGCGCCCTTCCCAGAAAGGCCTCCTCCGTCTGTGGCCTCGATTTCTACATGATAAGATTTAATTTTTTCAAAATCCAATCGCTTTTTCAGTCGTATTTCTCCCGTGATTTCGTTTATTGAGAAAGTCTGTTGAATTTCATCTGATGCTTGGAACAAGCCATAGGTAACTCTCCCAAAGTTGCCAGCATCTGCATCCTGTGCTAGGACAGTCAGGACCAAGGAGTCTGGGGGGCTGCTCTCCAGGACCTGCACCTCATAGGGGGTCTTCACAAATTCAGGGGCATTGTCATTGATGTCCAGGACCAGGATTCGAACCATGGCTGTTCCTGACCTAGGTGGAGAGCCCCCATCCAGAGCGGTGAGGGTCAAGCTCAGCTCTGCCTGCGCCTCTCTGTCCAGGGCTCTGTCCTGCACCAATTCTGGGTATTTCTTGCCTTCGCTATTATTTCGAGTGAGGACATGAAAATGAGAGTTGGGGTTGACTGTGTATTGTTGCAGCCCATTGCTGCCCACATCTAAATCTTGGGCTAATTTTAACGAAAACCGTGAGCCTGGCTGGCTGTTTTCTCTTATTTTCAAAAGCATTTCCCTATCTGGGAATTCTGGTGAGTGGTCATTTATGTCCTGAATAAATAATGCTCCTTGAAAATACTGCATTGGCTTTTCAAGAGACACCTGGAAATGCAGCACACAGGGGTTCACGGAGGCACACAGCTCTTCCCGGTCTAGTTTCTCCCTCAGAAGCAGATCTCCAGTCTCGGGATCCAGCAGCAATCGCTGCTTGTAATCATCAGACACCACCCGTGCAGACCGGGCTGTCAGGTCCCCAGATCTCAGACCCAGGTCCTTGGCCAGATGGGCTACAAAGGAGCCGCTTTCTGTTTCCTCCATGATAGAGTATTGAATTGTTGGCTCACTCCAAACCTGAACCAAAGCCAGTATAAAAATAAAAGCCATGACTTGCCTGTTTGGGTGAATTCTCTCCATCTTCTCCGTGTTGGGAAAGCGATTGTTTACATCCAATCCTTTAGCAGTCTCCCAGTGCTTTAAAACGCTGGCTTTTTGATTCTTTTTAGAAGGGATCTTCACAGCGTTGTTCTTAATGTTACATTAATCCGGTATATCCTTGTCCAAACCCCTTCATAGCTCCGCAGTCCTTTCAAAGCTCTTGCCTGCGTCTTTTGTTCTGTTTTTCCACAAGCGATTCCTGGTAGTTTAGTGATTTTTAATCACAATCTTAGCCTGCAGCGCCACCCTGTGTCTTCTTGAGGAAACTGAAACCGTTCTAGTTGTAAGTCACAACACTTGTTTTACTCTCCAAATCAATGCCACGTTGAAAGTGTATATGTTTTCTTTTCTTTGCCAACATTGTTTTTTTCCTTAAACTGCACAATTTGTAAGGTTGTCCTCCACTGTTCGTGAGAGGACTAATGAACACAAACCAGAAGACAGCTAGTCCTCGAACTCATATGTTTAAGTTTTGAATGATCAGGTAAGCAAAACACAAGTTCGTATTTCTAAAGTACTTTCTTACAGTTATAAAAAAGAAGAGTTACATGGTTAATAACAGCAGTCTGTGTGATTAGTATAAATTATTATAGAGGGAATTCACTTTTGAAGTGCTCCAATGCACAGATACAGGCGCATAGATCTAACTCATCAGTTGACCACATGAGAGTAATAACGCTGAGCGCACACCAGAATTTGACATTGACTAACCTTCCAGTTCTAAAATATTTGAAGTAGTTTGGTGCTATAAGTTTTAATGTACTCTAAAACTAAAAAAAAATATTTTCTGTGTTCAAATAGAAAATAGTATTTATGCATTTAATAAAATCATCCAAAGGTTTGATTTTTAATTTATAATATTTTCTTAAATTTGTTCGTTCTTCAATATTTTTTGACTGTACTGGACTCCTTGCATTTTCTCGTGAAAAATTTAGAGACACTTAGCAACTTCTGAGAAAAAAAGAAACTGGCATTTGGATAAGAATTCCATGAAGTCATACACTTTGAGGGTAATCTTTACAACATGGCGTCTTCAATCCACGTACCCCTTCCTCCTTACAGGTGCTTTACTGCAGTGTGGTCTGCCGTTCTGTGTGAAGCTCATCTACACCCTGGTCTGCTTCCTCTCTAAGCATCTTGTTCCTTTTGAGTCCAAGGAACTTTTCTTCATTCCTGGTTTGTCTGATGCTAATATGCAGAAATGGTTTATTAGAAGGCAATAATCTTGCGCTCTGCACACTTGCTGAATTTGTTTATCAGTGTTTGTATTTTTTGTAGATTATTAGGATGTGAGGTTACTCCATCTATAGCTATATAGATGTTTTCTTTTCCAATTATTAATAATCTAAATTGTTTTGTGAGTTGAGAAAATTGTGTCCTTTTGCCCACAAGGCCTATTTCAATGTCATTGTTGTGTCAGGCCAGTATGTTCCTGGGTCAATCCTTTGCAACTGCGGGGTATAATCCCATTTGGTGTTGGTGTTGGTTTGCCAGAATTTTGTTGAGGATTTTCAAATCAATGCTGGAAAGATGCGTTAGTACATAACTCTCTCTCCTGTTGTTACATTTGCCTGGTTTTGTCACAGTTTACTCCCATAAATGAGGTTTTTAGTAGTTGCTGATCTGATCTTCATTTTTTCCAACAGTAATATTTGATATATGGTTTTATGAGAAGGGACCCATATTTGAAGTATCAAGTTAATGACATGTTTTTACGAGAACATAAATATAGCAACCGCTCATTCAGAACAGGAATTTTGGGTGGTAGCTTACTGCTGCAGAGCATTATCAAATTTGCACATTTATTGCCTCGATTGCTGCTGTGAGTTTTCCATGTGTGTGTGTGTGTGTGTGTGTGTGTGTGTGTGTGTGTTGTTATTGTTGTTGTTGTTTTATTTTCTTTTGTTTTGCATTGCTTTGCTTAGTTTCGTTCTGAGACAGGATTTCTCTGTGTAGTCCTGGTTTCCTGGAACTCATTACATAGACTAGGAAAGCATCTAACTCACAAATATCCACATGCATCTGCGTCCTCAGTATTGAGATTAAAGGTCATTCCACATGGCTCTTCATGCGACTTTCACTCATCGATTAAGTTAAAAAAATATTTTCACAGGATCTCATTCTAGCACCTTAAAGGACACAATAACATCTAGGAGGAGGGTGACATTTTCTGAAGCCATTGCTTCTTAGAGAAAATGCAGAATTATAAGCCCCGAGGCAGATTGGGTCTAGCTCACACACAACTATAAGAATGAAACAGAACTTCTACCCATGTGTGACAAAGTTGAGCCAACCCCCTTATTTAAAACTTGGATCCCCTGAAATCTGAGTGCAAATGACTCTGAGACTCTAGTCTCTATTCTAAAGACCATTAGTGTGGTCAGTGTGAAGCCAGGACAGCGTGAAGGAGCTTCCAAAAGAAGGCAAGAAGCTGATAAAACATCATCACCAAGGATGACTAAGGCTATGGAAAGATGACTAGACAGGTTGAGTGTCTGTTCTCTCCCCTTGGACATAGAGATCCATAACCACATACAAAGACTGCAGATGAAAGAAATTTGATTTGTCCAAATCAAAAGCAGGAAATGACCATTGGGAGGTAAGTACCGGTTGATATAAAAATATGCCAAGTGGAATTGTTGTAAAGGGAGATGAGAGCTATGGAAACTGCCATGTATTACATGACTCTTGAGTTCTGGAATAGCAAATGTCAGAACATGATGAATAAATGAAATAATCTAAAATAAAATGAGACTTATCACTTTTCTAATAAAACTGGGGAAAGTCAAGTGTGTAAGGAAAAGGGATTTACATATAATAACTGAGAAGCTGGTGACACCACACATATAATCAACAGTGTTGAGTGACGGAAGAGCAGTAGAAAAATGTTTTCATTGTTAAGTATATCATTAACCAAACTATTATTGTTTGGCGTTAAAATTGGACAGTGTGTTTTCAAGAAAGTGTCTAATTCCTGATTTTTTTGTCTTTAAATAAAAAGTGACAGATAGTATTTACCCACGAAATTATGTTTTGAAAATGAGTAACTGAATCTCAATCTTGAAATTTTCATTTAATTTTGATGCTGTCAATAGTAACCAGAGGGCAATAGAAGCACGGATTAGAGGTCCAAGAATCTGAAAAGAGTTTTCTGAGAGTTAATTGGATAGACAGAAAAATCTTGTATTGAATCTCCCCCATCGCTAAAATTAAAGACATCAATAAGCTCAATTTGAAATTAAATTAGAGATTGATGCATTATTTTACAGTTCTCTGAGTTTTTAGAGAAACCGGCTCCATAGAGATTGGTGTTATTCTGACAAAATTAAATTGTTGTCCCCTTTACTGAATATGAATTGTTCTTTTGGTGTTGTTGTTTTTTGAGACAGGGTTTCTCTGTGTAACAGTCCTAGCTGTCCTGGAACTAGTTCTTGTGGACCAGGCCTGCCTTGAACTCACAGAGATTCTCCTGCCTCTGCCTCCCAAGTGCTGGGATTAAAGGCATCTGCCACCACTGCCCAGTGAATTGTTCTTTTGATTTGATGTGTAGATAAGTTTAAGATAAATCTTTAGGTCCTCAGAAAATTCATTGATTTCCTAATTGTTGCAAGTTTATTATCCAGTGACAGCAAGTTGAGTGCCAGTTTTGAATGAGACGTTGTGTGATGTTCTACAAGCTCAACTATAAGTGAACCCAAAAGAGCTCTTTGTCTACTGAAGTTATTTAGCAGTAAGAGAACTCAATTTTTGTTTAATTTTGTTTGCTCTTCAAACACTGAAGTATCAGTAATACCAACTTGTACATAAATGATAGTAACCTTAATACTAGAGAATTGATAGACAAAGTAATCTCTTTCGCTGATATCATATTTGCAGTTTGAAAAATGCCCCCAAAGTGCAACAGCAGTTAGCAGAGTTGGAAGCCAGCCTAGGCTACACAGAGAAAGGAGTAAGAACCTATCTCAAAATATAAGTGATAGCTGTAGTTCTGGAAAGCAATTCAAATAAACGGCTAAATGATTTTTAAGTGCCCAGAAATAAAAATAACTTTGAATCAAGACTGATTGTTTTATATCTTCAAATTCAGCCCAAGTTATCTTATCAGCTTGGATTTTTTTCTGTGTATAAATATAGTCCATCCACAGATTAAATTATTAATAGGATCTGGGGCTGAGGTGCAGATCAGTGATTGAAGGCACACCTTGTACACCATGGACCCCAGGCATTGAACATACACAAACACAGGCACACTCAGATAGACAGACACACACTCACACACATGTGCATCCCTACTGATAGTATCTTATTCTTTGTCTCCAGGTTGTAGATAGATTATCAACATATAGTCCTTCCACATTAGTGTGATATTATACACTCTATATAATAATAATACCTCTCAAAAATAATTGTCATATAAATTGCATAATTTTCAAGAAATTGAAGATATGTATGAAAGAATAAAAATTCGACAAAAATTTTCATACAAAATATTTAGGCATAACAGAAAGATGTTTTCCCAGTTATTCAGAATTCATACTACAATGCTTGTTGGCATAAATTTTTTATGCTAAAGAGCTTCCTTCTTGAAAAGTGATTCCCCAACTCTTGCAATCATTGAAGTGTGGTTATAATTATACATGACACTTATTAGTAACTAAGAATATGTCAATATTTTCCCCTTCACACTCTTAAATCCCCCTTTTTGCTTTCATGTACTTCTTGTCTTTTAGAGAGTGACCATTTAGCTTAAATGATCTAGAGCTCCAGGTCTCCCAAAATTATATTTTCATTCTTGATTTCTGAATAAAGTAACTCCATTGTGCATGTATGTGTCCATTCTTGACTCTCCAGAGTTACCAAAACAATTTTCAAGTTTTTATAAGTTCTATTATTTTTCTTGTAGACAAAATACTTGAATGTTAGATAGACATATCCAGATGGCAATACAGTAAAAGTAAGTTTTAAATAAATTTAACCAAGAAAATGGTTGGTTATGTGAAACTTTATAAATTTTTTTCACTCAAAATAGCCATATTCTGGGTTTTGGTTGCTTTCACGTGTTTTTTTTAGTTTTAGAAAAAAATAAACTTCCCAGTGGTATGTTTTTTTCCTATTATAAATTCCTATATTTGTACACTTTTCAGTTAAAATGTTGTAGGAAGGATACTGGTGTGGATTGGTAGATTTCATTCCCAATAATCCTATGTCATGACAGATAAAAATAGAAAGGAAGAACCCATGGATAGGACGCAATGGAAATAGTTCCCCTGGGTCACCCTGTTTATGGCAAGTAAGTATTAATGATAAAAAGACTAAAAACACTTAAAAGCCATTCATCTCTGTGGTTTGTGGAAAGTTTAATGGGCCCTCATGTTTATACAGCATTTATAAATCAGATTATAATCCAAACACATGGCTCACTAAATGTCTTCTCATACAAGGTGAAAAGCACACTCAGCCACTGGCAATGGCTTAGGTCAAGCAATGTTATTTCTGGTACATTTTAGAAGTCATTTTGGCTTGTATTTAAGCAAATAAAGTCTTAAAATAGTAATTATGATTGTCAGTAAAGATGACAAATTGAACAATATACTCCTTTCATTTATGTACAAAACATGGAAAACTATGACATATGACATTATCTCATGCTCACCTTTCATTAGCTGTGGGGAATTGTGGGTGAGGGAAACACATACATGCACGATGGAGTTACTTTATTCAGGCATCAAGAACAAAAAATGTCATTTTGGGGGACATGGAGCTACAGATCTTTTAAGCTAAGTAGTCACCTTCTAAAAGACAAGAAGTACGTGAAAGCAAAATGGAGCACTTAAGATTGTCATAGGGAGGAAAACGGAGGATTAAAGAATGTGATAAGTGAATGGTATCAATGTGTGGTGTGTGCACCTCTGAAAATGTCACAATGGGTGCTGAACATTGGAAACTTACCAAGCTGGATGGAAGTGAAAATCAAAATGAATGATATACAGCAAGTTATATACATAGCCTCAACAAGACACCATTTAAAGTGGGTGTTGCAGAAATCCATGCTGGTTATAATGAAGAGGAAGAAATGGGTTCCTAAGAAAACTATTGAAATAACCAGAGAAACACAACAGAGTTATATGTCCCTCCTCCCAAATTAGTGAAGAAAAAAATGCATTAAGGCTCACAAAAGAAAAAACTATTCCGTTTAAAAAAGGAATAAAATCAACATAGAAACACATTGTCTCAAAGATTATTGAATGCAAAGGAAAATATCAACGGCCAAGCAACAAATTCTGATTCGGTTATAGAACCCTAGGTCTCCCGGATACTGAACGTGAGCTAGGAGTTCTGAAACAGACCATTGGGAATAAAGGGGTTGAGGAATTTGAAATCTGTGGTCCCAGAGTCTCCAGCCAGACATACCTCATATTGATAATCCTGGGACAGGGTCCCCATGCCGCTGACATCAACCAGGTGTCCAGGAAAGTGTCCTTCAGACACAGAGCAGCCACTCAGCGAGGATTGTCTGGCCCTCCTGCACAGCCTCACGCCCACAAACAGCAGCACAGACAAGAGAAAGAGCGAAGACACAGACGCCAAGGCAATGACCAAATAGAGTGTGAGCAAGTCGTTATTATCCTGCGCGGGGTCGCGCACCACCTCAGGCAGAGGCAGGTAGGGCTGAGAGAAGCCATCAACCACCAACACTTGCAAAGTGACACTGGCAGACTGCGGAGGATCGCCATTGTCCTTGACCAGCAGGAGCAGCCTGTGCTTGGGCACATCGCGCTCACTCAGCAGCCTGGAGGTGCGCACCTCACCATTGTGAGCCCACACGCTGAACAGTCCGGGCTCCGTGGCCTTCAGCAGCTGGAACGACAGCCAGGCATTCTGGCCAGAGTCGCGATCCACCGCCACTACTTTGGTGACCAGGTAGCCTGCCTCTGCTGCTCTGGGCAGCAGCTCTGTGTAGGGCGAAGAGGCGTTCTGCAGCGGGTAGAGCACGAAGGGGGCATTGTCGTTGGCGTCCAGCACGTGGACGCGCACCAGCGCCTGGCTGCTGAGCGCAGGCGAGCCTTGGTCTGTGGCGCCAACGTGGAAATCGAAGGTCTGCAGGGTCTCATAGTCCAGCGCCCTGAGCGCGAAGAGCTGTCCAGTGTTGGCATTGATGGAAATGAGCGAGGAGAGGGGCAGCTGCGGGTCGTGGGTTGGCAGCAGCGAGTAGGTGATGTGGGCATTGGAGCCTGAGTCTGAATCTGTGGCGCTGATGGTGCCTATGTGCAGGGCGGGGCTGTTGTTTTCTTGAACAAACAGCGTGTAGGAGCTTTGTGTGAAGGCGGGGGCATTGTCATTGACATCGGAGACCTCCACTGTTATAGTGTGCTGGGTCGTGAGCCTGGGTGTGCCCAGGTCGGTGACTGTGATGGTGATGTTGTACTCAGCTCTGCTCTCTCTGTCCAGTGGTCCCTCTGTCACTAAAGTGTAATAGTTCTTGAAAGTGGGTTTTAAGAGAAATGGGAGATCATTCGGAATAGAACACACCATCCTTCCATTGTCCCCAGAATCTGGGTCAGAAACAAGGAAAACAGCAAGTACAACTTCAGGAGCATTTTCTGGGATGAAACTAGTGAGCGACGATATGGTGAGTTTAGGGGCGTTGTCATTCACATCCATCACCTGTACAGCTACACTGCATTTTCCTGAAAGACCTCCACTGTCTGCTGCTACAATTTCCATGTTATAATACTGAGTTTCCTCAAAATCCAATACCCTTTTGAGACGAATTTCTCCTGTGACTTGGTCTATTACAAATGGTTGAGAAACTTCACCACCTTGAAACAGAGAGTAGGCTACATTCCCATGTATCCCAGCATCTAAATCCCTGGCAGAGACCGTCAATACTAAGGCATCAAGGGGGCTGTTCTCAGGCACCTGCACCTCATAGAGCGACTGTACAAACTGGGGAGCGTTATCATTAATGTCCAAGACCTCAATGCGAACTGTGGTAGTCCCAGACCTGGGCGGAGACCCGCCATCCACAGCAGTGAGAGTTAAACTGAGTTCAGGCTGCTCCTCCCTGTCCAGAGCTCTGTCCAGCACCAGCTCTGGGTATTTCCTGCCATCAGCTCGACTGTGAGTAATGACATGGAAGTGGAGGTTGGTGCTGACTGTGTAGTTCTGAACAGCATTGCTGCCTATGTCAGGGTCCTGAGCTGCCTTCAGAAGAAACACAGACCCTGGCTGGGCACTTTCTTGAATTTTTAGGAGCATTTCCCTGTGAGGGAACTCTGGAGAATGGTCGTTTATGTCTGTGAGCTGCAGGTCAGTTTGGAAGAACTGCACAGGGTTTTCCAGTATGAGCTGGAAGTGCAGCACACAGGGTTCTGTCGCCCCGCACAGCTCCTCGCGGTCTGGTTTTTCCTTCAGAAACAAATTCCCGGTCTCTGCATCCAGCTGCAAGAGCTCTTTGTACCCACTGTGATGGATCTTCACCCCTCTAGTGGCCAGTTCCCCCACCTTGAGCCCCAGATCTTTTGCCAGATTAGCCACCAAGTATCCAGTCTCTGTTTCTTCTGGCATGGAATATCTTATTGTCTTACAGTCAGCCTCCCACAAAAGCAGCAATATAGTAAGAAAAACAACTTGCCTTTTCTCTGGTGTTTTTGCTAGAGCTTTCTCCATTGTTCAGATGTAGTCCAGATGGAGCTCCTGCTTCTTAATCTTGTCTCAATCCACACAGTTAACGTTTGGTGAAATAGCCTCCAATTAAATCTTACTGAATTGCTTCCAGGAGTCTTTCCCCCAAGACCTTAAGTAAATGTCCCCTTCTTTTCTGGAACACTCCCCATTCTGATTCCGGGGAATGGCGTCCTAGGCATTCTCGGAGCCCTTGTTATACAAATTGTTAGTCTGCAGCGCCACCGTGCGTGCTATTCTAGTATTGCAAATAGTGTGGTTCACTTGTTCTCAGTTTCAGCACTGCTATGTTTAAACACCCTTTCAGATACAGAATTATCCTCCATTGCATGCTCTAATCTTAGCAACGAGAAATTTTAACACATGTATTGTGTTAATTTTCAGTGAACATAACTTTTTAAACGAACAAAATGGCATATTGATCAAAAGGTGTTTTTAATACAGAGGTTCAATATAATGGATATCTACAAAATTTTTGAGTATTCCCAAATTGCTCTTCATTGAAATGTTACACACACATAAAAACTGGCACTAATCTTAAGTCTACAGAACAGCAAAGAGTCACGAAGTTAATATAGATGAATAAATCTAGAGGAATAAATAGCTTCTATCTAAACAAATATTGTCCCCGCTGCTATTCATTAGTTTCTACTCTCGTCCTCGGCACCACCCTGACTTGGATATTTTGCCTTTCTTAGAACTTCTATAAAGCAGTGCCAGTAGAGTACCTCTCTGTCGTGGGATTGCTCTCCGCTGTCATTCTCCGTGGTTAGCGGATATGTGGTATGCTCTTCTCATTGTTTATGGCGTTCCTCCAGGTTTGAGCTATTAGTTGCATATACTCCAGTTAAGGATCATTGTGGGTTTCAGGTTTGAGTTTTATTTGTCGTTTGTTTTGGTTTCAGACAAGATCTCTCTCCATAGCCCCTATATGATCTATAATCATATAGATTAGGCCGAACTTGAACTCACAGAACTGCCTGCCTTTACCTTCCAAGTTCTGTGATTAAACGCATGTGCCACCACTTTGAATTTTGAATGTTACTCCAATGAACAATCTTTCATACATTCTAGGTATAAAATATGCATATCATATGTATCAGAGCTGTTTATTGTGCATCAAAGTGTGGAAATACATTTGTCCTTGGCAAACACTGTGAAGTAGTTTTCAGAATTAGTTGTGCTGAGCTGCCCCTGGTGACTCGCCCCTGTAGTCCTATCTCTGGGAAGACACACATGGGATATCTCTCAAGTTCAAAGCCAGTGTGGGATATATAGTGTGTCACTTTCTCAACAGTCTTTCTTTAAAAGCTAGGAATAAAGATGCAGCTCAATAATAGAATGCTTGCTTAGCGCACTCAGTGAATTGGGTTCCATTCCCAGCAATGTGAAAAAGTAATTCCAGCAACACATGAAAATTCCAGTTGCTCCATAATCTTATCAACACTTGATGCTGTCTTTCCAGTTTTAACCACTCTAGTAGGGATGTCATAGTGTACATTTAACTAGTATTTCACTGGAGGTTAATGAAGTGATGCAAACTTTCACATGTTTATTGACCATTCAGGTGCATTCTCATGACAAGGTCTTTTATACATTTTTCTATCTGAGGCATTGGTCTGATGGCTTCTTGGTCTGCAGGAGAATCTTTATTCTTAGTGTAATACCATTTTTGCATATGTATATTGTAAATAATTTTTCAATTCTATGCTTTCTTTTTTAACCTTCTTATGGTGTCTTTGAGAAACAAAAGTTAGTTATCTTTAACTTAGTCTGATCTGCCCAACATTTTCCATTTCTGAGTAACACTTTTCTCCTATTTAAATCCTTTCATCCTCAAGGTCATAGCAAATCTTGTGTATTTTGGATGATTGTTTCATTTTTCACATTTAAAAGTATTGCTTCTGAGTTGTCCCAATGTCCTAAGTTAGGTGGTCTTGAATCAGCTCAAAGATTCCATTTGCCTCGAATATCAAACAGTAATGCTGTGTTCTCTTATTTCTCATAGCTCTATAATAGGTTTATTATCTTCAGGGTAAGTTTTCCTCTGAAAAGATGAGTTTTAAGGAATTTTAAATTCACAGAAAAAATAATTCAAGACACAGAGAATCTGCACAGCTGGGTACACCCTTCCTCCCTGTCATTCCCTCCAGAGTGGTCCATTTCTTATAACTGATCGAGCTTCAGTATTAGCACATATTTTTTTCCTGAGTCCTTCACTTTAATCGGGATTCCCTCTATGTACTCTACACTATATAGATTTGGATTAGTTCAACATGCATCCATTTTAGAGTACCACAAAGTAGTTCCCCTGACCCCAAATCTTCAAAATCTGTTTGTTTAATCTTCCTCTCCCTTTTCTGAATCTCTGGAAATCATTTATCTTTTTTTTGAGACAGAGTTTCTTTGCATAGCCATGGCTGTCCCGGAACTCACTCTGTAGATCAGGCTGTCCTCAAACTCCGAGATCTACCTGCCTTTGCCTCCTGAGGGCTGGGATTAAGGCTTTGTGAAACCACTGCCCAGCTCACTTATCTTTTTCAATGTCTGCAAGCTTTTGCCTTTTTAAAATGTTATGTATTAAAAGTTTTCCAGTTTTGCTTCTGTGATGAATATGTGTTTTAAGTTTACTTAATGCCTTTTCATGGATTGAGAGCTCATTGCATTTTGGTATTGAATAATAATTTGTGACTGAATCAGACTTTCTCAGTTTCACTTACTGAAGGATCTTGGTCACTGAAAGGTTTTGGCAAGTGATTTTAAAGGTTGCAATAAATACCACACCCCAGTTTTCATGTAGTCTTAAACTTAAGGCTAATTTCATAAATACAAAAAAATGATTAAAAATGTGCTTGGCAATCCTAGAGAACCTAGACAACAAAGAAGACCCTAAAAGAGATATGCATGGATCTAATTTACATGGGAAGTAGAAATAGGCAAGATCTTAGTAAATTGGGAACAGGGGGATCATGGGAGAGGTTGAAGGGGAGAAGAGAGGAAGGGAGGAAAACAGGAAAAAATAACATTACTCAAAAAAAACAATTTAAAAATTAAAATAAAAATGTTCGTGGTTTTGCAAGAAGCTGCAAAACCAACTTCTAAAATAGCTGTACTATTTTCATTCCCACAGTCCATGCATAAGGGTCCTTTGTGCTTCAAGTCATCTTCAGCTGGTAGTGGGTGTCAGTATCTTGGAGTCTGGCTGTTCTGCATTATGGTTGTGCAGTGATATCCCTTTGTTACTTGAACTTACTTGCATTTGCCTAATGTCATTGATATGGAGTCTCTTCCCATGTGCTTATTTGGCAACTCTGAGTCTTGTTTAGTAAGTATTGGGATCTTTGGCACATTTTTACATGATATTGTTTTCCCAATGTTGAGTCTCGAATGTTTTTATATGTTCTGGATAGCTCTCTTTAATGAAACACATCCACTGACAGCATTTTTCCTGGTCTGTGAATTCTTTTCGTTTGTTTGTTTGTTTGTTTTGTTTCATTTTAAAATTTTCTTTGTAGAATCTTTTGAAGAGCAGAAATTTTAATTTGAATTAAATCTGTATCAGCAGTTCTTTCTTCCATGTATTACACTATTGTTAGAGTATACTCAGTGTTATTTTGGATTAAGATTGCTTTATTATTTTCTCTTTGTATATAAATACAAAATATATATTCACCCCATCAAATTCACAAAGAAGAATGTTGAAGGTTTTGCCTAAGATTTTATGTTAGAGAAGTTGTTAGTTTGTTCCTGGCTGCCTAGACCACAAAATAATCACTCAGAAACTATAAAATTTGCAATACTGCTTGGCCAATAGCTTACACATATTGCTAGCTAATTCTTATATACCAAACTAACCCATTTCCATTAATCTGTGCATCACCATGGGGTCATACCCTACCGGCAAAGATTCAGTAGGCTCCAGCAGAGGCATCTATCTCCTCCAGAAACTACATGGCTTCTCATAAATCCCGCCTACTCTGTCTCTGCATTTCTGTTTGGATTTTCCGCCTGGTTTTACTCTGTTAAGCCATTGACCAAAAGCAACTTCTTTATTAACCAATGGCAATAAAACGTAATCACAGCATACAGAGGGGAATCCCACAACAATTTTACAATTTCTATTGATTGCTTTAAAGGTAAACAAAATTTTATCCACAGTCTTTCCAATAGACTGTTATGCATTCCTCAATTGACTTAGATCTTTATATTTTTCTCAGGAATGCTTGATCTTTCTGCTTTACAACTCCCGATTAGATTTGTTTCTAAAGACTTATATATTTGGAAGTCACTTTAAATGCTTTTAGTTTTTTCACTTTTTCTTCATTTAAACAGAACTCACGCATGCTGTCGACTTTGCATCTACTGCCCTTCCTGACTCCACTGATGACTTCTGATTGCAGTGTCTCCATAGCTTCTGTGTGTATAATTGCGTCATTTAAAAATATAATTTTATTCCTTCTGGTGTGGCTTTTATGTCTTCTTTGCCTTATTCCTCTGGATGAGACTGGTTGTGTAACCTTGGTACTAGACAGGGTGGGCATCCTCGTCTTCTTGTTGATTGTCCTCAGAAAATATCCAATTATTTGCCTCCAGTGATATTTAATACATTTGTATTTGTTTAATTTTTTGAACTAGGTTCCTGCTGTGCAGCCTGCACTGTCCTGAACTCCCCACATAGGCCAGGTTGACCTCAAACTCACAGACATCCACCTGCTTCTGCCTACTGAGATTAAAGGCATGTGCCACCACATCTGACTACTGTATACTTTTGAGCATACTTAAAATTCCTTTCCACGTTCGTTTGTTAACATTGTATCCACTTGATTGTGATGGATTTTGTTCAGAAAGTATTTCTGTACCCATTCAGATTAATCATTCTGTTTTTCTCCTTTATTTGTTGCAGTGGTACATTACAGTGATCAAATTTCAAATAAAAAAACTTGCATTAGAAATAGTAATTCATTATTTTTTTCCTCTTACATATATCTGGTTTTGATTGCATTTAAAAAAAGAAAAATGGTTTGTTTTGCCATTTCTTTCTTGCAGCTTCCTTTTGAACCCTTGATGTCTAACCCATTCAGAGATGCTGGTACCCAGCTGAGTTGTGCTATGTTGACTACTTTTACAAGTTTATATGTTTGTGCTAGTTCTCATATGCATGCTTGTAATAATTCAGTACATGTAATAGATTTATATAATACCTTTATCTAAGATATGATTGATCAGATTTTATATTTTCTTCAGTTTTGAATTTCAAATAGCATTCTACATTAATTATCAAGTACAACAATATTTTCCTTATAACTTTTGACATCCAAAGATTAATTAAAACAAAAATAAATGCATTGTATATGAAAAAGCATAACTGATCAAAGAGACCATGGCCCACTAGTTCAAATGATTTCATCACCTGAATACATTCAAATTTTATTTTTTTAACCAAACATCTTGCACACAATAACCATGCACACAATTCTTATATACTGTGTTTCTTGACTCTAAACTTTCAGCACAAGTGAGACAAAAATAGAGGAGTGAGAAAATAAGAGATAACAAGAGGGATAACAAAGATGGCAGGGAGGAAAAGGAAGGTGCAGCAGCCATGGTTTGAGAAAAAGGTCATTGGAAAGAAGTGCTTTCTCGTGTGTCTGATCTTGTTGCACTAAGACTTCTTAGCAAAGTAGAGGAGAGAGCAGCCACGGTTAATGATAGTAATTCCACATAGTAAATCTATAATAACCAGAAAGTAGATACAATACATGATGGTGTAATTTATCTGATAGAAGTTGTACATGTAGATTATGTAGGTGTGCATGTATATATGACTTCTCCATCACGAAGATGTGGTCATCTCAATGCTTTATAGCTAAAGGAACCAAGGGAGAATTGAGAGATGAAGACTCAATCCCAAGGTAAATATAAAGATCACATGCAGTCTTTAGTTGTTACAAATAATGAAGCTAGAAATAAATTATCATTGGAAAAAATTTATAAACATAACTTTTAAATAATTCTACATATTTACTGGCTGACAGTCTCGGAGTGAGCTGGGATGACATAGAGACAATGGGCTGGCATAGCAGGGAGAAATAAAGATGTAAAGTCAAGGGACATGGAGAATAGAATGAGAATCTCAAAAAATAAAGTTTACAAAAAGAAATAATAAAGAGAAGGAAGAAAAACACAAACTTCAAATAGAAAAACTGTTTTTTTTTCTAAAAACAGACTTAAAATATCCTTAAGGAAGGCCTACTAAAACAGCAAAAATATAGAAATGTGTATACTAGTTGTATGAGCAGAAAGGTATTTCAAAGAAAATCTTTTAAAAAAACTCCCCCAAACCTAAATCATCATATAAAATATGCCCATGAATGAATGATCAGAAGAAAAAGGAGTGAGACTATTAGATGAATAGTTTAGAAAACCAATTTTTTGAGACAGAGTCTCACTACAGAGCCCTAACTGGCCTGGTACTCACTCTGTAGAACACACTGGCCTCTAACTCAGTGATCCACCTGCCTCTGCTTCCTTACTATTGAGACTGAAGGAGTGTGCCACCATTTTTAAAGCTTTTCCTGCTTTCTCATGTTTTTCTGTACACCTATTCCTCTGCCTCTGTGTTATCTTAAGACACCACTGTTCTTGCTTTATAGAGCCAACACCTGGTCAATATTCACTTGTAACCTTTCCTGCTACTTTTTACCTCTTGACACAAGTCTGCAATTCTTTGGGATTGTTTCCTTCTGCCTACTTAATTCATTAAAAGTGTTTCTCTCAGTGCCCATGTGAGGCAATGATTTCTCTTGATCTTTGCTGAGAAGTTTCAACTCTGAAGGCTGTGTGTGTTAGAGTTATACTCGGGAATATTTTTGCCCAGGAATTTAAAGGCTGTCTTTGATTTCATGACTAATGCTCACAAGACAGTTCTTGGCTTTACAGATGCTCCTTTAAGAGAAATACATGTCTTCATAAGGTTGCTTTAGTATATTTCCCCTCCTGGACCTTGCATTGAGCACCTCTCCTGTGAGATGCTCAAGTAGGCTTTGCTTCTTACAGACCCTGATGAGGTTGCGCTTGATACCCTGGGTAGTCAAAGACTCACCAGTGGTAGAAACTCTCAGTCTTTGTCTCTTCAGACATTGGTTAGCCCTTTCCCACACCTCAAATCTCCTCTCTTACCCCCTCCTCCCGACAAAACCCTTCTTCCTAACAGATCTCCTCCCCACTTTCAGGTCTTCTGGGTGGGGCTTACTGACTTTCAAGGTTATTTATTTCCTTTTAGTTGAATGACAACTAAAAATCTACATTTCAATAAGAACTTAAACTGCTGTAATTTGCCTTTTTCATTGCTGTGTAGCTTTGGTGGCAAAGGAATTTGGGTAAAACTACAACTGCTTCACTTCACATAGACTGAGAGTTAAAATTTAGAAATAGATGGTGAGATATAAAGAAAGTTTCTATTTTCTGCCAAAAGTTCAAAGAGTTTTGACATAGTCTTCCTTATCTACAGACATGCAAAGTGAGTTAGAAGCCCAGAAATCATTTCACCAGGCTTATTGGGCACAACGAAAGCTGTGACTGCAAATCAATAAGCATGCTACTGCTCCACTTTACTAACAAGCAAAATACTATTCATTATTATTCATCAGTTTAACTCGAGGTAACTGAAGGGTATGCTAAACAATAAAACAAAATGACTTAACATCAAAAATAATATTTGCTGATTGATAAACTCTACCCAAGGCACCAGATAACACAAAGAAATAAAGCTGAAAACTTCTAATAAACAGAATGAAGCAGAATAGTCAAATTTCAAAAGAAATTTTCTCATTTGAAAGGCGAGAGAAGTGTTCAGAAAAGACACACAAATTAAACCATGGACTTATTTGGATGAGGAAAAACAAGATGAATGTGGTGCCCTCAACAATCCTACATTTTCCTTTTTCAGAAAGATAGAATTCTGAGATTAATTATCAAAATTATCAAAAGATAAATTTATTAATATATAAAAGCAACGATTTAACAGTTTTATTTTTTAATGGGATGAGAAAATACATTTTCTCTTTAATTTTTGTCAAATAAGAATTCAGACTTTAAGGGTATCATTTCCAGAACACTTGCAACCGAATAAAGAGGACCACTAGCAAGCATGGTGCTCATACACTTGACATTTTTACGACTTGGTTATTTAGGGCATGTAGCCTGATAGTGAACACGACATGATGTGGCTTTCCATTCAGGCAGAAAGATCCAGACAATATAAGTAATTTTAAGCAATCTACCTTTGTAAAGACAAAAATACATGGAAAGGGCAGGTGCCACAAAAAAAAATCCAAGTTTTTTTGAGAGCAGTAAAATGTCTCAGAAGATCATTAAGAGTATCACTCAAAGAAAATTTTATACCATTTGGGTTCTTTAGAGCTATGGGAGTATTAATCGCCAAGAGATATTCATATGCAGAGAAAAAATATGCTTGGTACAACTAAAAGCCTAGTACTTTCACACCAACAAAAAAGAAACTATCAGAGCAATTAAGGATATATGTACTTTAGACTAGTAGAGAACTTCGTAGAAACAAGATCATTTCTTAAAAGAAAACAATGGTACAAAACTTAGGAATTTACATCACTTAGATCGGTGGTTCTCAACCTTCCTATGACCCTTTAATACATTTCTTCATGATGTGGGAACCTGGGAGCATAAAATTATTTTGTTGCTACTTCATAACTGCAATATGTCTCTGTTATGGCTCATAATGTAAATATCTGATATGCAGAATATCTGATGTGTAACCCCTGTGAAAGGGTCGTTCGATCCCTCAAAGAGGTCCCCCAAATACACAGGTTGAGAACCAATGACTTAGTGAAAAACAAAACTCTCCCTGCCATGGAGATTTTCCTTAAGTTCTCTCCCAGAATCCTGAACCAACAGCTCAGGGATCATGGGATTGAGAAATTTGAACTCACCAGTCCCAGAATCCCCAGATAGACACACCTCGTACTGGTAGCTCTGGGACAAGGTTCCTGTTCCGCTGACATCCACCAGGTGTCCAGGAAAGTGTCCCCCAGGAGCAGAGCAGCTACCCAGAGAGGCTGCCCTGGCCCTCCTGCACAGCCTTACCCCCACAAACAGCAGTACAGACAAGAGAAAGAGCGAAGACACAGACGCCAAGGCTATGACTAGGTATAGCGTGAGCAAGTCGTCATCGTCCTGCGCGGGGTCGCGTGCCACCTCCGGTAGAGGCAAATAGGGCTGAGAGAAGCCATCCACTAGCAGCACCTGCAGACTGACACTGGCAGAGCGCTGAGGATCGCCATTGTCCTTGACCAGCAGTAGCAGCCTGTGCTTGGGCGTATCGCGCTCACTCAGCAGCCTGGAGGTGCGCACCTCGCCATTGTGAGCCCACACGCTGAACAGTCCGGGCTCCGTGGCCTTCAGCAGCTGGAACGACAGCCAGGCGTTCTGGCCAGAGTCGCGATCCACTGCCACCACCTTGGTGACCAGGTAGCCTGGCTCTGCCGCCCTGGGCAGCAGCTCTGTGAAGGGTGCAGAGGCGTTCTGCAGCGGGTAGAGCACGAAGGGGGCATTGTCGTTGTCGTCCAGCACGTGGACGCGCACCAGCGCCTGGCTGCTGAGCGCGGGCGAGCCTTGGTCTGTGGCGCCCACCTGGAACTCGAAGGTTTGCAGGGTCTCATAGTCCAGCGCCCTGAGCGCGAACAGCTGACCATTTTCGGCATTTATGGAAACCAGCGATGTGATGGGCAGCGAGTCGTGGATGGGCAGCAGCGAGTAGGTGATGTGGGCATTGGAGCCTGAGTCTGAGTCTGTGGCGCTGATGGTGCCTATGTGCAGGGCGGGGCTGTTGTTCTCTTGAACAAACAGGGTGTAGGAGCTTTGTGTGAAGGCGGGGGCGTTGTCGTTGACGTCAGAGACCTCCACTGTTATGGTGTGCTGGGTTGTGAGCCTGGGTGTGCCCATGTCGGTGACTGTGATGGTGATGTTGTACTCAGCTCTGCTCTCTCTGTCCAGAGGACTCTCTGTCACCAGCGTGTAGAAATTCTTGAAAGTGGATTTGAGGATGAACGGCAGGTTTTCTGGAATAGAACAAACCACCTTTCCATTCTCTCCGGAATCCCTGTCTCCAACTCTGAAAATGCTGATTATGGTCTCAGGAGCATTTTCTGAGACTGAGCTTGTCAGTGAAGATATGGTCAGCTCTGGGGCATTGTCGTTCACATCCACCACTTCTATCAACACAGCGCCCTTCCCAGAAAGGCCTCCTCCATCCGTGGCCTCGATTTTCACATGGTAAGATTTAATTTTTTCAAAATCCAATCGCTTTTTCAGTCGTATTTCTCCCGTGATTTTGTTTATTGAGAAAGTCTGTTGAACTTCATCTGATGCTTGGAACAAGCCATAGGAAACTCTCCCAAAGTTGCCAGCATCTGCATCCTGTGCTAGGACAGTCAGGACCAGGGAGTCTGGGGGGCTGCTCTCCAGGACCTGCACCTCATAGGGGGTCTTCACAAATTCAGGGGCATTGTCATTTATGTCCAGGACCAGGATTCGAACCATGGCTGTTCCTGACCTAGGTGGAGAGCCCCCATCCAGAGCCGTGAGGGTCAAGCTCAGCTCTGCCTGCTCCTCTCTGTCCAGGGCTCTGTCCTGCACCAATTCTGGGTATTTCTTGCCTTCGCTATTATTTCGAGTGAGGACATGAAAATGAGAGTTGGGGTTGACTGTGTATTGTTGCAGTCCATTGCTGCCCACATCCAAGTCCTGGGCTAAATTCAGTGGTAACAGAGAGCCTGGCTGACTGTTTTCTGGTATTTTCAAAAGCATTTCCCTATCTGGGAATTCTGGTGAGTGGTCATTTATGTCCTGGATCAGTAATTCTCCTTGAAAAAATTGCACAGGCTTTTCAAGAGATACCTGGAAATGCAGCACACAGGGATCCACAGAGGCACACAGCTCTTCCCGGTCTAGTTTCTCCCTCAGAAGCAGATCTCCAGTCTCGGGATCCAGCAGCAATCGCTGCTTGTAATCATCAGACACCACCCGTGCAGACCGGGCTGTCAGGTCCCCAGATCTCAGACCCAGGTCCTTGGCCAGATGGGCTACAAAGGAGCCGCTTTCTGTTTCCTCCATGATAGAGTATTGGATTGTTGGCTCACTCCAAACCTGAACCAAAGCCAGTATAAAAATAAAAGCCATGACTTGCCTGTTTGGGTGAATTCTCTCCATCTTCTCCGTGTTGGGAAAGCGATTGTTTGCATCCAATCCTTTAGCAGTCTCCCAGTGCTTTAAAACGCTGGCTTTTTGATTCTTTTTAGGAGGGATCTTCACAGCGTTGTTCTTAATGTTACATTAATCCGGTATATCCTTGTCCAAACCCCTTCATAGCTCCGCAGTCCTGGCAAAGCTCTTTCCTGCGTCTTTTGTTCTGTTTTCTCACAAGCAATTCCTGGTATTTTAGTGATTTTTAATCACAATCTTAGCCTGCAGCGCCACCCCGTGGCATTTTTGTGAAACTCTTACAACTCTATTTTCAAATTAACTACTATTTAAGGTTTCCAAATTAAAGTCGTTTTAAAGTGTATGCAGATTTTTCTTTACCAGTGCTGTTACTGTTTGAAGCTGCATAATTGGTACAAGTATCCGATATTTTTCATGAGTGGGATCATGGAAACAAAACTCGAAGACAGCTGGTCTTATCACACGTTGACGATTTGAATAATCAGGTAAGCAAAAGAAGAACTCATTTTTGTCAAATATCAAAGTATTGAGGTTAATGCTAAGAGTTTGTGTAATTCACTTTAAATTATTATGGAAGAAATTATCTTTTGGAATACTCCACTGCACAGATACAGTTGAATCGTTCGAATTCATCAGCTAACCATTTGAGTGAAATAGTTACAAACCAATTGGTGTATGTTGGTGAAAGCAAACTAAAATTTTATATTGACTAACCTTCCAACTCTAAAATATTCAAATTAAATTATATCAAAAAGAAACGTTTTTTATACACTCTAAGGCAATATCTAACAAATTAATGTATCCCTATTTAAATAGAAAATGTATGTACACATTTAGTGTATAAATCATTCAAATATTTTATTTCAAACTTAAAATACCACATTAAAACCAGAAAGTTTGATTTCTTCAAATTTCTCCTTTTTTTCCAATAGTGTTTTGGCTATTCAGGAGTTCTTGCATTTTTACATGAAAAGTTTAGGGACATTTTGGTAACTTCTAGGATAATGGCAAACTGGTATTTTGGTAAGAATTCCTTTAAGCCGTAAACTAGTTTGAGGATAATCTTTACAATATAGGGTCTTCAGTTCATGTACACTTCTTACATAGATCTTCAAGAATTTTCTTTATGTTGTCTAGGGTTCTGAATGAAGTCCATTGACATACCTGCCTGCTTCTTTTCTAAGCATCTTGTTCCTTTTGATTCCAAGGGACTTTTTCTTCATTTTCATCTTGTTCAGTGGTAGCATGCAGAGATAGCTACTTTTAGGATAATGATCTTTTAGCCTACAAACTTTCAGAACTTGTTCATTAATGTCCATATGCTTGCAGATTGCTTAAGATTCCTTAAAAGTCACACCAAAGATAGTTCTGTATTTTCTCTTTCTAATTCAAAGATTTTCTGCATTTATTAAAATGATTGTGTGGCTTTGGCATTCATTTGGTCCGTAAGTGATCTTTCAGTATTGATTTTTATATGTTGAACCATTTTTCCCACATAAATTCTTGTTATCTATGATGTACAATCTCATCTGTTATTAGTGCTGGTTTGCCAACATTTTGTTTTCTTTTTCTCTTTTTACTTTTATGTTTGTTTGTTTTGGAGACAAAGTTTCTCTGTGTATCTTTGGAGACTGCATGTTGCTCACTCTGTACACCAGACTGGCCTCAAACTCACAGAGATCCGCCTGCCTCTGCCTCACAAATGCTGGGATAAAAGGCATGTGCTGCCGCTACCCGGCTCTGCCAGTATTTTCTTGAGAATTTTCACATCGACATCGACAAAGCAAATGGATATATAGCTTTCTTTACTTTCATTATATTTACCTGGTTTGTCACAATTTACAGTCACAGAATGAGTTAAGGAATTGCTGCTCTGATCTTTGTTATTAGAGCAATAATGTTAGATATATGAGTTTGTCAGGAGGGAATTGTTGGGGTACCAAGTTAATTTCACTTTATCACTAGAGGCTAAATATGGCAACTGCCACATGTTCATTCAGAACAGGACTTTTGGATTGTTTCTTAATGTTTCTGCTCATCATCAAATTTCTACATCAAATTTCCCGACATCAATGCTGTAAGCATTTCCGTGTGTGTAGTTTTGTTTTTGTTGTTTTGAGACAGGGACTCTCTATGCAGTCTTGGTTGTTCTGGAACTCATTGTGTAAATCAGGCTGGCCTCAAACTCACAAAGGTCCCCCTGATTCTGTCTACAAAGTGCTGGGGATTAAAGGCATGCGCTTTCATGCCAGGCTCTCCACTTGGTCTTCACTCATCAATTACTGTATGAAAGTATTCTCATAGAGTCTCAGGTCTAGTGTCTTAACAGACACCATAACAGCAATGAAGAAGGAGATATTCTCTAAGATATTGGCTTAATAAGTTGAACGGAGAACTGTAAGCCCCAAGGCTGTTTGGGCCTAGCTCACACACAACTTTAGGAGAGGGACAGAACTTCAACCCTGTGTGATAAAGGTGAGTCAACCCTTAAGACTTAGATGTCCTGAAACCTGTGTGCAAACTATCATGAGACCTCCTCTCCCTCCCCCTCTCATTTTTGAGATAGGGTTTCTCTGTGTCACAGTACAATTGTCCCAGAACTCACTTTATAGACCAGGATGACCTTGAACTCATAGAGATCCACCTACCTTTGTGTTCTGACTACAGGAATTAAAGGCCTGTGCTGCCCTGCCCAGCCTCGAATCTCTCTTTTAAAGACCATTAAAGGCAGGACAGCGTGAAGGAACTTTCAAAAGAAGGCAAGAAGCTGATAAAACTTCATCAATGAGGATGACTAAGGCCATGGAAAGGCAACTAGACAGGTTCAGTGTCTGTTCTCTCCCCTAGGACTTAAAGATCCATAACCACATGGAAAGACTGCAGATGAAAGAGATTTGATTTGTCCAAATCGTAAGTACTAGTTGCTGTGAAAATATGCCAAGTGGAATTTTTGAAAAAGAAAAAAAAAGCAATGTAGTGTATTACATGACTCTTGAGCTCTGGAATAGCAAATGTCAGAATTTGATGAATAAATGAAGTAATCTAAAATAAAATGAGATTTATCACTTCTCTGCTTCTTGGAAAATTAAGTGTGAAAGGAAAAGGGATTCACATTTAATGACCGAGAAGCTGGCTGACACCAAACTTGTCATCAACAATATTCTGTGACGGAAGAGCAGTAGAAAGATGGTTTCACTCTGAATAATACTATTAACCAAACTATTGTTAAACAGGGGGTGTTCAAGAAAGTAATTAAATTTCTGAATTGATATCTTTAGAGAAAAATGAAGGATAGTATATACTGTATAGAATTATGTTTTAAAAATAAATGACTCAATCTCTATCTTGAAATTTTTATTTAGTTTTGATGTTGTCAAAAGTAACCAGAGATCAAAAGAAACACCAATTAGAGACCAAAGAATTTAAACAGAGATTTTTGGGAGTTAGTTGGATGAACAAAAGAAATCTTGTGTTTTTCTCATCCCTAAAAGTAAAAAACACCAATGGGCTCAATTTGGAATCAAATTAGAGATTAATCTTCTATTTTGCTCTTCTCTGAGTTTCCAGATTTAAATTAAAAACTGGTTCAATGGGGATTGGTGTTACTCTGACAATGAAATTGTTATTTCCTTTTCTGAATATGGGTTGTTCTTTTGAAATTCAGTGTGTGTTCAAGTTTGATATAAAAGTCCTCAGAAAATTCAATGATTTCCTAAAAGTTTCAAATTAGTTCTTCAAAGAGCACATCGAGCCTCTGTATTGAAAGAGACACTGTGTTCTGTACTACAAGATCAACTCTAATAAAACCAAAAGAGCTTTTTAACTTTTTTAGTATCCACTGAAGTTATTTAACAGCAAGAGGACTCAATTTTTGCTTAATTTTGTTTCCTCTTCAAACATTAAAATATCAGTAATACCAACTTTACATAACTAATAGTAACCTTTAAGAATTGACAAAGTCATCTCTTTCACTGATATCAGACTTGCAGTTTGAAAATGCCCCAAAGTGCAACAATAGTTTGTACTATACATGTAGTGTCTCCCCTGTCTTAGTTAGGATTTTTATTGCTGTGAAGACACATAATGACTGTGAAAAATCTTAAAAAGAGAACATTTAGTTGAAGTGGTGGCTTACATTATCATCATGGCAGGGAACACAGCAGTATGTAGGCAGATGTGGTGCTGGCTACGTCTTGATAAGAAGGCAACAGGAAGTGGACTGAGTGTTATATTGAGTGAAGCTTGAGCAAAAGAGTCCTCAAAGCTCACACTCACAGTAACACACTTTCTTTAACAAGGCCGTATCTCCCAATAGTGCCACTTCCTATGAGATTATGGGGACCAATTATATTCACATCATGTGAGTCCTCCACTTAGTAAAATATCCATATAAAGAGGCCTTGGGAACCAGGAATGGAGGTACACCTGTAATTTAGACCTCAGGAGCAGAGTCGGAAGCCAGCCTAGGCTACACAGAGAGAGCTGGATAGGAACCTATCTCAAAATTAACTAATAGAGGTAGTTTTGAAAAGTAATTTAAATAGATAGGTAGAAAGGTTTCTAACTGCCCAAAAATAGAAATAAATATGAACCAAGACTGATGGTTTTTTATCTTCAAAATCAGTCCAGGTTATTTTACTGGCTTGGAAATTTTCTGCCCATTTTGTCAACAATGTATAAATATAGGCTGACCATAAGTTAAATTGCTAGTAGAATCTGGGACTGGGGGTGCACCTTCGTAATAAAAGATATATCTTGTATACCATGGGCCCTAGGCTTTGGAAACACACACACATGCATCCCTACAGATAGTAACTCATCCTGTGTCTTCAAGTTGTAAATGGGCCATCAGCATATAACCCTTCCACTTTAGTGTGATATCATATGCTATAGTGCCTCTCAAAAATAATTGTCTTACATGAATTACAGAAGTTCTGAGAAATTACAGATATGTATGAAAAGATAAAATATCGAAAATTTTCATATGAATATTTAGGCTGAACAGAAAGATACTTTGATTATTAATAACTCATATTTTCAATGCTCATTAACATAAAAAAATTATGCTGCAGAAATTCCTGCTTGGAAAGTGGTTGACCCACTTCTGCAAGCACTTAAATTTGATTTTAACAACACAACTACAGGTCCTGATGATTGAAATTATGTCAATATTAATTCTTGTCTTTCCATAATTTCCAAAACTATTTTCAGTTATTTTTGGGTTTTCAAGACAAGGTTTCTCTGTGTAACAGCCTTGACTGTCATGAAACTCACTTTGTAGACCAGGCCTCATACTCATAGGGATTCATCTGCCTCTGCCTCTGCCTCTGCCTCTGCCTCTGCCTCTGCCTCTGCCTCTGCCTCTGCCTCTCTGCCTCTCTGCCTCTCTGCCTCTCTGCCTCTCTGCCTCTCTGCCTCTGCCTCTGCCTCTGCCTCTGCCTCTGCCTCTGCCTCTGCCTCTGCCTCTGCCTCTGCCTCTGCCTCTGCCTCTGCCTCTGCCTCTGCCTCTGCCTCTGCCTATGCCTCTGCCTCTGCCTCCTTGGATTAAAAGTAAGCACCACCGTTGCCTAACTCATTTTTCATTTTTGATAAGTTCAACTATTTTTCTTGTAGAACATTCAAACACTAGATAGATATATCTGGATGATAAAATATGGAAAATGATTTTTAAATAGATTTAACCAAAGAAATAATGACTTATGTGAAACATTTTTTAGAGAAATTCACTCAAAATATGCATATATTGTGGTTTTCATTGATTCCATGTGTTATTTTTAGTTGTATAAAATTCCAGTTTCCCTAATGATACTGTTTTTCCACATTATAAATTTCTATATTTGTACACTCTTCAGTTAAAATGTTGTAGGAAGGATACTGGTGTGGATTGGTAGGTTTCATTCCCCATAATCCTACATCATGACAGACGGAAATAGAAAGGAAGAACCCATTGATAAGACGCAATGGAAATAGTTCCCCCGAGTCACCTTAATTATGGCAAGTAAGTATTAATGATAAAAAGATTAAAACTTAAAAGCCACTCATCTGCATAGTTTGCAGAAAGTTTAATGGGCCCTCATGTTTTACAGCATTTATAAATCAGCTTATCATCCAAGCACATGGCTCACTAAATGTCTTCTCATACAAGGTGAAAGCACACTCAGCCACTGGCAATGGCTTAGGTCAAGCAACGTTATTTCTGGTACATTTTAGAAGCCATTTTGGCTTGTATTTAAGCAAATAAAGACTTGAAGTAGTAACTGTGATTGTCAGTAAAGATGACAAATTGAACAATATACTCCTTTCTTTTATGTACGAACATGGAGAGCTATGACAGATGACTGTATCTCATGTTCACCCTTTATTAGCTGTACACAACGCTGTGTTACCATTATAACAGGTGTGTGGGTGGGGGAAGCACATACATGCACGGCGGAGTTACTTTATTCAGGCATCAAAAATGAAAATGTCATTTTAAGAGACATGGAGCTGCAGATAATTTAAGCTAAATAATCACACTCTAAAAGTCATTTAGTACATGAAAGCAAAATAAGGGGTTTACGACTGTGATGGGGAGAAAAACAGAGGATTAAAGAATGTGATAAGGGAATGGTATCAAGGTGTGGTGTGTGCACCTCTGAAAATGTCACAATGGGTACTGAACACTGAAAACTTACCAAGCTGAAAATCAAAATTAATTCTATACAGCAAGCTATAGGCATAGCCTCAACAAGACACTACTTGAAGTGGGTGTTGCAGAAATCCATGCTGGTTATAATGGAGAGGAAGAAATGAGTTCCTGAGAACAGCATTTTAAATAACCAGAGAAACACAACAGAGTTATAGGTCCCCCTCCTAAATTACTGAAGAAAAAAGATGCATTAAGGTTACACTGACAAAATAGGAAGCACAGTTCTCGCCCCCCCAATACACTAAAAACAAAAACAAAAACAAAAAACAGAGAATAAAATCGATGTAGAAATATATTGCCTCAAGGAAAGATTATGGAAAGCAAAAGGAAAATATAAAGCAACTACTTCTGCTGTGGTTATTGAAACCTACGTCTCCCGGTAACTGAAATTTAGCTAGGGGTCCTGAAACAGATCACTGGGGATAATAGGATTAAAGAACTTAAAATCTGTGGTGCCAGAGTCTCCAGTCAGACACACCTCATACTGGTAGCCCTGGGACAGGGTTCCTGCGCCACTGACATCCACCAGGTGACCAGGAAAGTGACCCTCAGTCACAGAGCAGCCACCCAACGAGGTCGCCCTGGCCCTCCTGCACAGCCTCACCCCCACGAACAGCAGAACAGACAAGAGGAAGAGTGAAGACACAGACGCCAAGGCGATGACCAGGTACAGAGTGAGCGCATCCTCATCCTGGGCAGGGTCGAGCACCACCTCGGGCAGAGGCAGGTAGGGCTGAGAGAAGCCATCCACCAGCAGCACGTGCAGAGTGACACTGGCAGAGCGCTGAGGATCGCCATTGTCCTTGACCAGCAGGAGCAGCCTGTGCTTGGGCGCATCGCGCTCACTCAGTAGCCTGGAGGTGCGCACCTCGCCATTGTGAGCCCACACGCTGAACAGTCCTGGCTCCGTGGCCTTCAGCAGCTGGAACGACAGCCAGGCATTCTGGCCAGAGTCGCGATCCACCGCCACCACTTTGGTGACCAGGTAGCCTGGCTCTGCCGCCCTGGGCAGCAGTTCTGTGTAGGGCGCAGAGGCATTCTGCAGTGGGTAGAGCACGAAGGGCGCATTGTCGTTGGCGTCCAGCACCTGTACGTGCACCAGCGCCTGGGTACTGAGCGCGGGCGAACCTTGGTCTGTGGCTCCCACTCGGAACTCGAAGCTCTGCAGAGCCTCGTAGTCCAGCGCCCTGAGCGTAAACAGTTGCCCATTGTGAGCGTTGATGGAGATGAGCAAGGAGAGGTCCAGCTGTGAGTCGTGGGTGGGCAGCAGAGAGTAGGTGATGTGGGCATTGGAACCTGAGTCTGAGTCTGTGGCGCTGATGGTGCCTATGTGCAGGGCGGGGCTGTTGTTCTCATGGACAAATAGGGTGTAGGAGGTTCGTGTGAAGGTGGGGGCATTGTCATTGACGTCGGAGACCTGCACTGTTATGGTGTGCTGGGTTGTGAGCCTGGGTGTGCCCAGGTCAGTGACTGTGATGGTGATGTTGTACTCGGCTTTGCGCTCTCTGTCCAGTGGCCCCTCTGTCACTAAAGTATAATAGTTCTCAAATGTGGACTTCAAAAGAAATGGAAGATCATTCTGAATAGAACACACCATCCTTCCATTGTCCCCAGAATCTGGGTCAGAAACACTGAAAACAGCAACTACAGCTTCAGGAGCATTTTCTGGGATTGAACTAGAGAGCGAAGATGTGGTGAGTTTAGGGGCGTTGTCATTCACATCCAGCACCTGTATAGCTACACTACATTTTCCTGAAAGACCTCCACTATCTGTGGCTATAATTTCCATGTTATAATACGTAGTTGCCTCAAAATCCAATGCCTCTTTAAGGCGAATTTCTCCCGTGATTTGGTCTATTACAAATGGTTGAGAAACTTCACCACCTTGAAACAGAGAGTAGGCTACATTCCCATGTATCCCAGCATCCAAATCCCTGGCAGAGACCGTGACAATTAAGGCATCAAGGGGGCTGTTCTCAGGGACCTGAACCTCATAGAGCGACTGTACAAACTGGGGAGCGTTATCATTGATGTCTAAGACCTCAATGCGAACTGTGGTGGTCCCAGATCTGGGCGGAGACCCACCATCCACAGCAGTGAGGGTTAAACTGAGTTCAGGCTGCTCCTCCCTGTCCAGGGCTCTGTCCAGCACCAGCTCTGGGTATTTCCTGCCATCAGCTCGACTGTGAGTAACGACATGGAAGTGGAGGTTGGGGCTGACTGTGTAGTTCTGAATAGCATTGCTGCCTATGTCAGGATCCTGAGCCGCCTTCAGAGGAAACACAGTCCCTGGCTGGGCACTTTCTTGAATTTTTAGGAGCATTTCCCTGTGAGTGAACTCTGGAGAATGGTCGTTTATGTCTGTGAGCTGCAGGTCAGTTTGGAAGAACTGTACAGGGTTTTCCAGTATGAGCTGGAAGTGCAGCACACAGGGTTCTGTCGCCCCACACAGCTCCTCACGATCTGGTTTTTCCTTCATGAGTAAATTCCCTGTCTCTGCATCCAGCTGCAAAAGCTCTTTGTTTCCTCTATGATGGATTCGCGCCCCTCTAGTGGCCAGTTCACCCACCTTAAGCCCCAGATCTTTTTCCAGGTTAGCCACCAAGTAGCCAGTCTCCGTTTCTTCTGGCATGGAGTATCTAATTGCCTCAGAGCCAGCGTCCCATAAAAGCAGCAATATAGTAAGAAAAACGACTTGCCTTTTCTCTGGCGGTTTTGCTAGAGCTGTCTCCATCGTTCAGATGCAGTTCCTAAGACGCTGCTACTTCTAAATCTTGGCGGTTTCAATCCACACAGTAATGTTTGGTGAAATAACCTCGACTTAAATCTTACCAAATTGCTTACAGGATTCTATTATCCTATATCTTATGTAAATGCCCCCTTCTTTCAGGGAACAGTCTGCATTCTGATTACTGGGAAGGACTTCCTGCTCATCCTTAGAGCGCCTCCTTATACAAATTGTTAGTATGCAGCGCCACCGTGCGTACTTTTCTAGTGTTGCAATTGTGTACACTCGTTTTGTTCTTGGTCTAACCCTGTTGTGTTTAAACACCCTTTAAGACGCAGAACTATCCTTACATTGAATGCTCAAATCTTAGCAACCTTAAGTTCCAACACATTTGATGAGTCAATTTTCAATGCATGTAACTTTTTAAATGAACAAAATGGCAATAGATATTTATGTAAGACGCTTTGAATACATAAATTCAATGTAATGGATACCTACAAAATATTGGAATATTCCCCAATTACGTTCCACGGAAATATACATAAAAAGGGCACCAGTCTTGAGCAGATATCACAACAAAGGGTCACCAAGATAATACGGTCTAATAAGCAGAATCTAAATAAGTAGCTCGCACCTAAAGAGAAAAAAAGCTCCCCCTGCCGTTTTATTACCTTAGGATATTTTGCTTTTCTTAGGACTTTTAAAGTAGTGCCGGTAGAGTATTCCTCTGTTGTAAGATTGCTCTTCACTTACATCTTCTTTGGCATGTTCATCCATGGTATACTGCTGTCATTGTTTGTACCATTCCTCCATATGTCTGCATCGTTTGCACGCACACACACCACAGAAGAAACATTGCCGATTTCCAGGTTTCCGTTTTTATTTGTTTGGTTTTTTGTTTAGTTTTGTTTGTTTTGGTTTGTTTTGGCTTGCTTTTTGAAGGCAGGGTTTCTCTGTATCACAGCTCTGGCTGTCCTGACTCACTTTTCAGTCCATGTTGACCTCAAACTCAGGGAGATCTGCCTGCCTCTGCTTTCCGAGTCCTGAGAGTATAGGCGTGCACCGCAGCAAGCCCAGATTTGCATCTTGGATATTACTCCTGTGAGCAATCCTTCACATGTCCTATGCATAAAATATGCATAAGTTGTATGTATCAGAATGATTTGCTGTACATCCAAGTGTGAAAATACATTTAACCTTGACAAATGCTGTGAAATGATTTTCAAAAGTACTTGTGCTGAGCTGGTGGCTCACCCCTTTAGTCCCATCTCTGAGAAGACACAAAGGTATCACAAATTCAAGGCGAGAGTAGGATACATAGTGAGTCACTGTCTCAAAGACATTTCTTTAAATGCTCGAAATAGCTCAATAGTAGAATGCTTGCCTAGTGCACTCAGTGGATTGGGTTCCATTCCCAGCAATGTGAAAAAGTAATTTCAGCAACGCATGGGAATTCCAGTTGCTCCATAATCTTGTCAACATTTGATGCTGTCTTTCCAGTTTTAACCACTCTAGTAGGGATGTCATAGTGTACATTTAATTAGCATTTCCCTGGAGATTAATGAAATGATGCAAACTTTCACATGTTTATTGACCATTCAGATGCATTCTCATGATGAGGTCTTTTATACATTTTCCATCTGAGGCATTGGTCTGATAGCTTTTTGGTCTGCAGAAGAATCTATATTCTTAGTATAATCCTGTTTTGTATATGTTTATTGCAAATGATTTTTTCTATGCCTTCTTTGAGAAACAAAAATTACTAATTTTAACTTAACCTTATCTGTCAATATTTTCATATCTATTCTACTGTTTAAATCTTTCCATCTCCAAGGTCATAAGAATTCTTATGTAATTTGGATGATTACTTTTTATTTTCATATTTAAAGCTATAATCACATAAACTCTTTCAAGTGCATAAGATTAGGGTCCATATTTTCCTAAATACTTTGCGTTCTGTACTGAAAAGATGACCCATTCCCATTGTTTCTGAGTTGTCACAATCTCCCTAAGTCAGGTGATCATGAAGCAGCTCAAAGATTCCATTTGCCTCTGATATCAAAGAGTAATGCTGCGCTCTCTTACTTCTTATAACTCCACAATAGGTCTTATTATCTTAAGGGTAAGTTTTCTTCTGAAATAAATGACTTTTAATGAATGTTAAATCAACAGAAAAAAACATTAAAAGGCACAGAGAGAACCTCCACAACTGGGCACAACCTTCCTCATAGTTCAATCTAGAGTGGTACATTTCTTATAACTGATTGAGCTTCAATATTAACATATATTTTCCCTGAGTCCATCACTTTAACTAGGAATCCCTCTATATTCTCCTCTCTCTCTCTCTCTCTCTCTCTCTCTCTCTCTCTCTCTCTCTCTCTTCCTCTCCCTCCCTCTCTCTCTCTATATATATATGGATTAATTTATCATGACATGTATCCATTTTTGAGTAACACGAAGCCATTTCTCTGACACCAAATCTTCAAAATCTATTTATTTATCAACATCTCCATTTTCTGAATCTCTGGAAATCATTGGTCTTTTATACTGTCTGTATCCTTTGAACTTTTCGACATTTCATATAGTTAGAGGGTTTTTTTTAGCTTACTTCAGTGATAAAGATGTGTTTAAGTTTTCTCAATGCCTCGTGATGACTTGACAGCTCATTTCACTTGATACTGAATAACATTCCATTTTGTGATCACGTCAGGCTATCTCAGTTTCACTCACTGAAGGATCTTGGTCACTGTTAGAGTTTGACAAGTGATATAAAAGGTTCCAATAAATGACCCTGTTTCATTTTTTGTGTGAACATAGTTTCAACTAAAATAAATACTAAGAAATATGATTTGCATTATACAGATTAATTCATGATGTCATCATTTGATTTCTTCTTACACATCTCTGAATTTGATTGCCTTTTTGTTAAAAAAAATTTAGCATGCCCCTGTATATATATATATAGAAGAGGTTGTTGTGTAAGTTCTTTCTCACAGTGTCCTTTTGAAATTTGGATATCATAATCTATTCAGAGTTGCTAGTACCCAGTTGATTTGTGACATGCTGACTACTTTAACAAGTTTAAACATTTGTGTTAGTCCTCTTTTATTCATTTGTAATAATTCAACATTTGAAGCGGAGTTTTATAATATCTTATCTAATAGATGTGACAGATCAGATTTTATGTTTTCTTCAGTTTTTGAATTCAAAATGTTTTATAAATTGTCAAATGCAACAACTTTGTTCCTTATAAATTTGATGGCTTGATTTATTAAAGATTAACAAAAACAAAAACATACACTGTGTATGACAGATATGACAATGTAATCTAGGAAATCCATGATCCACTAGTTCACATGATTTCATCGACTGAGTACATTCAAATTTTAAGTTTTACCAAATATCCTGCACACATTCAACATACTTACATTCTTATGTAATGTGCTTCTTGACTCTAAATCTTTAGTGCAAGTGAAATAGAAAGAGAGGAATGAGGAAACATGAAAAGAAAAGAGGGAGGGCAAAAATGGCAGGTAGGAAAAGAAAGAATGTCACAGCAGCCATTGTATGAGAAAACATTCATTGGAAAAAGGTGACTTTCTCGTGAGTCTGTTCTTATTGTCCTAAGACTTCTCAGCAAAGTAGAGAAGAGAGCAGCCAAGAGTAGCAATAGTAATTCCACACATTAAACCTATGATGACCAGAAAGTAGAAGCAATATATGATGGTGTAATTTATCTGATAGAAGTTGTACATGTAGAGTATGTAGGTGTACATGTATATATGACTTCTCCATCATGAAGATGTGGTCATCTCAATGCTTTATAGCTAAAGGAACCAAGGGAGAATTGAGAGATGGAGATTCAATCCCAAGGTAAGTATAAAAATCATGTGAGGTCTTTAATTGTTAAAAATAATGAAACTAGAAACAGATTATCTTTAAAACAAAATTTATAAAATTAACTCTTAGACACTTGTACATCTTTGTTGAGTGACAGGCTTGGCATGAGCTGAGCTGACACTGAAATAACCTGCTAGCACAGCAAGGAGAAATAAAAATATGAGGTCAAGGGACATAGAGAATGAGAATCTCAAAAAATAAAGTTTCCAGAAAGAAATTATAAAGATATGGGAGAAAATGAAAAATTAAAATAGAGAAATGTTTATTTTTTTCTAAAAGTAGACTTAATTTCCAAATAAAATACCCTTAAGGCCTACTGAAACAGTAAAAATAAAGACATATGTAACATAGTTGTGTGAACAGAAGGATATTTCAAAGAAAGAGAAAAATCTTAAAAGGCTCCCCAAAACCTAAATTACTATACAAAATATGCTCATGAATTAATGATAAGAAAAATGAGTAAGACTATTATATAATTGGTTTAGAAAACTAATTTTTTTGAGTCAGGTCCCACTATATAGTCCTAGCTGGCTTGGTACTCAGTGTGAATAACAGGCTAGCCTCCAACTCAGTGATTCACCTGCTCTGCTTCCTTAGTGTTGAGATTGAAGGAGGGTGCGACCAAGACCAGCTCTCTTTTCATTTTTAAAGCTTTTTCTGCATTCTCTCATTTTTCTGTACACCTATTCCTCTGCCTCTGTGTTAAGACACCACTGTTATTGCTTTATAGAGTCAACACCTGGTCAATATTCACTTGTAACCTTTCCTGTTACTCTTTACCTCTTGACACAAGTCTGCAATTCTTTGGGATTGTTTCCTTCTGCCTACTTAATTCACTAAAAGTGTTTCTCTCAGTGCCCATGTGAGGCAATGATTTCTCTCGGTCTTTCCTGAGAAGTTTCAACTCTGAAGGCTGTGTGTGCTAGAGTTATACTCGGGAATACTTTTCCCCATGAATTTAAAGGCTGTCTTTGATTTCATGACTAATGCTCACAAGTCAGTTCTTGGCTTTACAGATGCGCCTTTAAGAGAAATACATCGTCGTCATATGGTTTCTTTATCATTTTCCCCATCCTGGACCTTGTGCTGAACACCTTTCCCACACCTCAAATCTCCTCTCTTACCCCCTCCTCCCAACAAAGCCCTTCTTCCCAACAGATCTCCTCCCCACTTTCAGGTCTTCGGTGTGTGTGGCTCACTGACTTTCATGGTTATTTATTGCTTTTAAAAAAACTGAATGATGACTAAAATCCACATTTCACCAAGAACCTAAACTACCATAATTTGCCTTTTTCATTGCTGTGTAGCTTTCATGAGGAGATGAATGTGGGTAAAAATCTGTCCGTCTTCTCCTCAAATAGACTGACAGATTGGAAATAAATAGAGGAATATAAAGAAAGCTTTTCAATTGCTCATTTTCTGCCAAAACTTTAAGAAGTTTCGATATAGTCTTACTTATCTACATACATGTAATGAGTTAGAAACCAAGCAATCAGTTCTACGGGCTTATTGAGCACAAAGAAATCTGTAATTACAAATCAAAGAGTATGCTACTGCTCCACTTTATTAACAAGCAAAATACTATTCATAATTATTCATCAGTTTAACTCGAGGTAACTGAAGGGTATGCTAAGCAATAAAACAAAATGTTTTAAAACCAAAAGTAATCTTTGCTGCTTGATAAACTCTACCCAAATCCACCAAGTAACAAAAAGCGAAAAATTTCAAATCTGTTAATAAACAGAATCAAACAGATACCCAAACTTCAAAAAAATCATTTTAAAGGTGTCAAGAAGCTTACACACACACACACACACACACACACACACACACACACACACACATTACCCCATGCTGGGATTTCTTTGTATGAAGAAAGAAAAAGATAAATGTGAGGCCCTCAATAGCCCTGCATTTTCCTTTTAAGAAAGAAAGGACAAAATTCTGATTCTGAGATTAATGATTAAAAGAGATTATGGCAAAGCAGTGACGCAACAATCTTATTTAATAAGTGAAATGAGAAATTAATTTATATTTTCTCTTTAATTTTTATCACGTAAGAATTCAAAACTTTAACATTAGTATTTCCAGGACATCTGCAACCAAATAAACAAGACCACTAGCGTGCATGATGCTCACAAGCAGAGAATATCACAACCCCTGTGTACATTCACATACAGTTGAAATTTTATACCTTGACTATTCAGGGCACTTTGTCTGAAAGCAAACACGATATAATGTTACTTTCTATTCATGCAGAAGGATCCAGGCAACTTAAGTAATCTTTAACAATGAGCCTTTGAAAACATCAAATCACATGGAAAGCACAGGTGCCACAAATTTATGCACAAATCCAAGTTTTCTTGAGGGCACTAAAATGCCTCAGAAGATCATTAAGAGTATAATTCAGAGAACTGGAGAGATGGATGGTTCAGAGGTTAAGAGCACTGGCTGCTCTTTCGGAGGTTCAGAGTTCAATTCCCAGCACCCACAGGGTGGCTCACAACCACCTTCCATAATGAGATCTGGCGCCCTCTTCTGGCATGCAGGCAGAAAACTGTATTCATTTTAAAAGAATAAGCCTTTTAAAAAGAACTATCATTCAAAGAAAATTTACACTATTTGGGTTATTTAGGTTTATAATAACCCTAGTAATCAAGAGATATGCATATGTAGATAAAAAGATGAAATATGATTAGTACAACTAAAAGCCTAGTAGCTTCATACAATAAGAACAGCGCAATTAAGAATATATGTAGGTTAGATTAGTAGAAAACCTCTTAGAAACAAGATCATTTCTTAAAATGACAACGTCTAGGAATTGACAACACTTAGCTGAATACAAAGCTATCCCTGCAGTGGGGACTTTCCTTAACTTCTCTCCCAGCATCCTGAAGCAACAGGTTGGAGACCATGGGTTTGAGGAATTTGAACTCACCAGTTCCAGAGTCCCCGGTCAGACACACCTCATACTGGTAGCTCTGGGACAGGGTTCCAGAGCCACTGATGTCCACCAGGTGCCCAGGAAAGTGGCCCTCAGGAGCAGAGCAGCCACCAAGAGAGGCCGCCCTGGCCCTCCTACACAGCCTCACTCCCACGAACAGCAGAACAGACAAGAGGAAGAGAGAAGACACAGACGCCAAGGCAATGACCAAATAGAGTGTGAGTAAGTCCTCATTGTCCTGCGCAGGGTCGCGCGCCATCTCTGGCAGAGGCAGGTAGGGCTGAGAGAAGCCATCCACCAGCAACACATGCAGAGTGACACTGGCAGACCGCGGAGGATCGCCATTGTCCTTGACCAGCAGCAGCAGCCTGTGCTTGGGCGCATCGCGCTCATTCAGCAGCCTGGAGGTTCGCACCTCGCCATTGTGAGCCCACACGCTGAACAACCCTGGCTCCGTGGCCTTCAGCAGCTGGAATGACAGCCAGGCGTTCTGGCCAGAGTCGCGATCCACTGCCACCACCTTGGTGACCAGGTAGCCTGGCTCTGCCGCCCTGGGCAGCAGCTCTGTGTAGGGTGCAGAGGCGTTCTGCAGCGGGTAGAGCACGAAGGGCGCATTGTCGTTGGCGTCCAGCACCAGCACGCGCACCAGCGCCTGGCTGCTGAGCGCGGGTGAACCTTGGTCTATGGCGCCCACGAGGAACTCGAAGGTCTTCAGGGTCTCATAATCCAGCGCCCTGAGGGCGAACAGCTGCCCATTGTCGGCATTGATGGAGATGAGCGAGGAGAGAGCCAGCTGCGGGTCGTGGATGGGCAGCAGTGAGTAGGTGATGTGGGCATTGGAGCCTGAGTCTGAGTCTGTGGCGCTGATGGTGCCTATGTGCAGGGCGGGACTGTTGTTCTCTTGGACAAGCAGGGTGTAGGAGCTTTGTGTGAAGGCGGGGGCATTGTCGTTGACGTCAAAAACCTCCACTGTTATGGTGTGCTGGGTTGTGAGCCTGGGTGTGCCCAGGTCGCTGACTGTAATGGTGATGTTGTACTCAGATCTGTTCTCTCTGTCCAGTGGCTCCTCTGTCACCAGGGTGTAGAAATTCTTATTAGAGGGTTTTAAAATGAATGGCAGAGTATCTGGAATAGAACAAATGATTTTCCCGTTCTCTCCAGAGTCTCTGTCTCGTATTCGGAAGATAGCAACCACAGTTACGGGAGCATTTTCTGGGACTGAGCCGGTCAGTGAAGATATGGTCAGCTCTGGGGCATTGTCGTTCACATCCACCACCTCTATCAGCACAACGCCCTTCCCAGAAAGGCCTCCTCCATCCGTGGCCTCGATTTTCACATGGTAAGATTTAATTTTTTCAAAATCCAATCGCTTTTTCAGTCGTATTTCTCCCGTGATTTCGTTTATTGAGAAAGTCTGTTGAACTTCATCTGATGCTTGGAACAAGCCATAGGAAACTCTCCCAAAGTTGCCAGCATCTGCATCCTGTGCTAGGACAGTCAGGACCGGGAAGTCTGGGGGGCTGCTCTCCAGGACCTGCACCTCATAGGGGGTCTTCACAAATTCAGGGGCATTGTCATTGATGTCCAGGACCAGGATTCGAACCATGGCTGTTCCTGACCTAGGTGGAGAGCCCCCATCCAGAGCCGTGAGGGTCAAGTTCAGCTCTGCCTGCTCCTCTCTGTCCAGGGCTCTGTCCTGCACCAATTCTGGGTATTTCTTGCCTTCGCTATTATTTCGGGTGAGGACATGAAAATGAGAGTTGGGGTTGACTGTGTATTGTTGCAGCCCATTGCTGCCCACATCCAAGTCCTGGGCTAAATTCAGTGGTAACAGAGAGCCTGGCTGGCTGTTTTCTGGTATTTTCAAAAGCATTTCCCTATCTGGGAATTCTGGTGAGTGGTCATTTATGTCCTGGATCAGTAATTCTCCTTGAAAAAATTGCACTGGCTTTTCTAGGAACACTTGGAAATGCAGCACACAGGGGTCCACAGAGGCACATAGCTCTTCCCGGTCTAGTTTCTCCCTCAGAAGTAGATCTCCAGTCTCGGGATCCAGAATCAACTGCTGTTTGTCATAGTCAGACACCACCCGTGCAGACCGGGCTGTCAGGTCCCCAGATCTCAGACCCAGGTCCTTGGCCAGATGGGCTACGAAGGAGCCGCTTTCTGTTTCTTCCAGGACAGAGTACCGAGGGGGCGTCATTAGAACCTGATCCCACAGCAGCATAAAAAGGAAAGGAATCACTTGCCTGTTTTGGTGATTTCTCCCCAGCTTCTCCATGATGAAAACGCGAGTGCTTGCATCCGATTGTTCAGCTCACTCTGAATGACTTGAAAGCTGACTTCTGATTTCTCCGTTAGAGGATTCTTTACCCAGTTGCTCTTAATCTTTGTTAATTTAGAATACCGCGGCTCAAACCCATTCAGAACCCGGTATTCCTTGAGATGCTTCCTGTCCGTGTTTTTGATTCTGTCTTGCAACACAAAGGGCCAGGAAGCTTTTAAAGCGGTTATTCATAACCTTAGCCTGCAGCGCCACCCTGCGTCCATATTGAGAAAATGACAGCGTTTTCAAGTCGGAAATCTTTTGAAAATTTCCAAATGTCCACGTAGAAATGTTCATACTTTTATGTTTATAAGTATTTTTCTCATTTTAGGTTACATAAATAATAAAGATTTTTCAATTTGGGGTATGGTCCAGAAGAATTTTTTTACATAAAACAGGAAGTTAACTCAGTTTTCTCAATGGCCAAGCGGTGGAATTTGACAGTTTTTCGTATTTTGCATATCTTACCAAGTAAACTAAATTCTTGATTTTGAATCCACTTCATGATAGTTACATCAGTTTGTTTTTCATAAATAAGCACTTTTTAGAGATGTGAAAATTTCAAATAACCTATACCACATCATCCTAAAGAAAAGATTTTTTTCCCTAAGGATGGCTTCTATTTCTCTACACTGGTGTGCCAATAGCAGAACCGTTCAATAAAGAAGGTTGATATTTACTGTGTGAAATAAAATAGATCTAGAGAGAGATTAGGTAAACCATGATTTGGCCACAGAATGTTAGGCCTGGAGAGGGGATTAAAGAATTTTAACAAATAAGGTAATTGAGGCTTGAAATGATAATAGAGTTGATATATATTATATATAATCTATAATAGAATGATATAGGTTATATATAATCTATAATCAAGATCTAAGCAGGACAAAATCAAGAGAGTGAAACTCATACAATTTTTCCAAGGTTCTTAGCTTCCTGTGTGTAAGGAATTAATTCTTAAATGAGGCTTTATTTTGGTTTCTGATTTGATATGATATAATCTATCATGAGTGAAGTTTATTTTATGATGAGCTTCATGTAACCTTTTAAATCATGGGCATCATAAACCCCAGGAGAAAGCAAGTAATAATTTGTGCATGAAACAATAAGATTCCCATCTCCTCACAATCTTATGGGCAGAGACTGAAAGGTGTGCCAGGGATTGCCCATGAAAACTAGAGAATGTGTCTGAAAATATTTCCAGCGTGAGTGTAGCTATGATTACCCTGAAAGATAACTGGAGGATCATGGGGGAACATTTAACTAGGCCATTGGTTACAGGTTGTCTACCAGATGGTGCATCATTTGTCTTTCTTGTGCAGGATTTCTTGTGCATGTTCACCTGATTTTATTTAGTTATTGCATTGATTTATGGTTTATGTTAAATAAGACGTTGCTGAAATATGTCAGTTCTCTCATACTCTGGAATTGGAAAATGTGGGTTATTGTAAGTATTGATTAAGTGTCAGTTGAATAAATAAATGCACTCACATAGTTACATTTCTATCTGCATAAGTACTGACATAAAATAAAGTAAAAATATAAAATAAATACTGAAGAGACTAAAAACAAAGAATGTATCTTTTTAAAAAATGAATGAAAAACAGGTCTCCTGAGGAGAACAAATAGAAAAGTCCCTAGCATAGTAGGCAGGTTCTAGTTAGACACAAGATAACGGGTTCAGAACAAAATTTGACTACATTTTATTTTCCCATTTCCACATGTTGACAAAATTTTGAGATTACCTATTTCAATTCCTTTTATAATTGAAATAAGATTTCAGTAGTACTAACATTATAAGTCACCAAATGGAAAAAATTATCAACATTTTACATATTAATTCATTTCCTCTCTCATCAACTCTGTAAATTTAGTCCTTGAATTGTCCATGTTTTATAGATGAAGAAAATGAGATTTAGCAGAAATAATTTCCTCAATATCACATGCCATGTAATGTCCTCCGGGGTTTGCTATACATCTTTAGCTAAGTCAGTTCTGATGTGTTATGTTTCTTTCCTACTTATGGATTTTTTTAACTCCATTTTTGGATAATGATCTTTGTCCTACAAACTTACTAAATTTTTAAAATTTAATAGTCTTTTGTAAATTCCATGGCATTTTGCTTATATTTGTATATCATATGCAGATGATAAGCGGTATCATATGCAAGTATGTTTCTATTTTTCAGCTCTCAACCTGAATGATTTTATTCCTGTACTTTTCTAATTGCAATGGCTAGAACTTCTAGTACAATGCTAAATAGAAGCAGTGAGGTCAAATGTTCTTTATTTGTACTTTTTCACTGTTAAATATGATGTTAACCGTGTGGCTTTATAGCTTTTTTTTAAATCAGGTGGAAGACTTTTCATTTTACTCCTTCTGTTTTATATGTTTTATCATCATGGAAGTGTTGTGTCTTCTAAAATGTTTTTCTCCATTTATTGAAATAGTTGTGTGATTTTATCCATTATTTTGCTTACACAGTGTATTGCATTGATTTGAGTATTGAACAGATGTTTTATTCCTAGGATAATCTTTCTTGGCCATAGCATATAATCTCAATGTATGTTAATGGAGTTAATATCCTAGTATTTAGTTGAGAAATTTTGAAGACATACTCTTAAAGAAAATTAGTATTTAGTTTTCTTGTATTTGTCTGATTTCATCGTGGGGCAATTACCACCTCCATGAGTTCATACGTAGTTTCTGCTCCTCTATTTTCTAAACAAATTCTTAGTATTGATGTTATTCTTTAATATTTGGTAGAATTTGTATGTGGAGTAAAATGGTTCTAGGACTTTATGGGAATTTTTGATTACTAACAATAATTCATTGTGGGTCTAGTCTGACTTTCTATTTCTTCTTTAGTCAATTTTATCAATGTATGTTTCCAGAAATTTTTTAAGTTAATCTTAGTTTTATAACTGGTTTACCTGAAACTGATCATAGGATTATAAGAGAACTCTATTTTAGTCTCTTCTGTGTGAAATAGGTTAAATTTCCCCTTTATTCCATATTTTGGTAATTTGAATCTTCTTTTTCTCTGTGTTAATCAGAATAAAAGTCTGACAGTTTTCTTGATTGTTATAATAGTCTAACCTTTGTTTTGATTGGTTTGCACTTATGCTGTTTTCCGTTTTGTGATTCATTGGTTCCATCTACTCGAACTTTCTTTGTTCGTTGGTGCTGAGAATGATCTTATTATTCAATTTTTTCTTTTCTTCACTTTTTCAAGACAAGACCATTACAACCCATCTAGCTTTATACTCACCAAGAACACAGGTCTTGTCTTAAAGTAGAAGTCTGAGATTTTTGATTTGAGATCTTTTTAATATGGGCTATTTTTCACCAAACTTTTCTCTTAGTATAACTTTAATTGAATATCTACATGTTGCTATGTTGTATTTTCATGTTTTGGTCATTTCAGAAAATTTTATTATGTTCCTTGTAATTTCTTTTCTATCTCATTGAGTGCTAAGAAATATGTTGATTTCCATATGTTTGTGAATTTCCTGAATTTCCAAGTTAATTTCTTTATAGTTGTAGATCAAGCTTTGCTTGTGTTTAATATTTAAAATTTGTGAACTCATATTTTGTGATGGTCTATCATGAAGAATGTGCTATTAGAAATTGAAAAACTGTATCTCCTGCTGTTTTTGAGTAGAATGCTCTGTTAGGCGTAGTTTTTGCTTAGTTAAAAATTATATTGATTTGGAGGGCATATGGCATGGCTCATGTGTGGTGGTCAGAGGAAAACTTTTGAGAGTCTGTTCTTTCCTACCATGTAGGTCCTAAGGATTGAACTCAGGTCATTAGATTAATTGAAAGGTATTACCCACCAAACCATCTCCCTGGACCTGTAGTTGGTTTTTAGGTCTTGGTGGTATATTAGGCATTTTTTCCATTGTTGTAATGAATACTCAATGACAAAAGAGTTTTGTTTTGACTTGGCATTTGAGAGAATACAATCCATCAGGATGGAGAGGACATGACAGTGGGCACATGAAGTGGCTAGTCACAACACATCTAAAGTCAGGGAGCAGAGAAAAAAGTCTCCTGGGGCTCAACTCATTTTCTCTTTTTTGTATTATCTGAGTCTCCACCCCATGGAATGTGCCAACATGTTTAGGGTGTGTCTCTGGACACGCCTGCATAGACACACCCAAAGGTGTACCTCATTAATGATGCAGGTGTTCTCTTTAACCCTGGTCAAACTAATTCATCAAAATTAAATTGATGTAGGAGGGTCTTCTGTCTATTTGTTACTTTCATTGGTTAATTAATAAAGAAACTGCTTGGCCTGATAGGTCAGAACATAGGTGGGTGGAGTAGACAGAACAGAATGCTGGTAAGAAGGCAATGAAGCAGATGCCAGGATTTCCCTTCCCGAGATGGACGCTGGCTAGACTCATGCCAGTAAGCCACGACCTCAGGGTGACATACAGATTATTAGAAATGGGTTAGTCAAGATGTGAGAGTTAGCCAATAAGAGGCTAGAACTAATGGGCCAGGCAGTGTTTAAATGAATACAGTTTCTGTGTAATTATTTCAGGTAAAGCTAGCCATGAGCTGGGATCCTGGTGGGAACGTAGTCCGCTGCTCCTTTTGCAACATTAAATATTATTTGTGTCAAATTTTGTTTCATTTGTTGAGACAGGTGATCTCAGCTGTTAGCTTGATAAGATCTAGAATTACCTGGGAAGTGTGCCTTGGGCATGTCCTTAGGGAACTATCTTGAATCATTTGAGGTAGGAAGACCTGCCCACTGTAGGCAGCACTAGTCCTTTGGCTAGGATCCTGGACTGTAAAAATGGAAAAGTGGAGTGAACACAAACATTCATTGTTCTCTGCTTCCTAGATGTAAATGCCATGTGACCAGCTACTTCAAGCTCCAGGACCTCCTGCTGGGACTGACTATACCCTTGAACTGTGCAACAGAATAAATACTTTATCCCTAAGTTGCTTTGGCCATAATGTTTTATCACAGTCACAACAAAGTAACTAAGACATTTATTTTGAGGTACTATATTTCGGTACATATATGTTTAAATTGTTGTGTTTTCCCAATAGATTTTCTCTTTTATCATCTATGATGGCCTCTTTAATGGTGTTTTAATGATCTTTAAAATTAATTTGTGGTTGACTTTGCTATTCCCCAAACTCTCTTTTGATTACTGTCTATATGGTACACCTTTTTTCATTCACCAACTTTCAACAATATGTCTTTGAGTAATTAGAAATCCATGTTCATGCATATATAAATTTTAAAAGTAGAATTTGAGTTATTATGTAACACAAATGAGAAGGAAGGGCTATAATAACGTATACTGTATAAGATTCATAAAGATTGATGGTTAATCTTGATAACTATAGAAAATAACCACCCAGTGGAAAGTTCTTTTGTGGTACTGGAGATAGAACCTAAGGCCTTGAGCTGCTAAAACTGTGCTCTACAGCAGTCACGCTCAGTCTATGGGGGTCTGAATGAGAATGCTCCCATAGGCTCACATATTGAATACTTGGTCCCCACTTTGTGGGACTGTTTGAGAAGGATTAGGTGTGGCCTTGCTGGAGCTGGTATGTCACTGGGTATGCTTAGGGGTTTAAAAAGCCCATTGCTTTCCAAGTTAGCCCCTTGCTCCTGGATCAAGGCATAAGCTCCCAGGTAGCTCTCCAGCACCATTCCTGCCTTCTGCCACACTTCCTGCCATGATGCTCATGCACTCTCATCCTCTGAAACTGCAAGTCCCCAGGGAATCCTGTTCTTCTTCATAGAATCATTCTGGATAGAACTCTTTCTTCTTGCCTTGGTCATCATGTCTTACTGCAGCAGTAAAAACCTAAGACTTTTTTCCTTCAAAAGATCCATATTACTTGAAGGTTTGGTTCCTTCTAAATTTAATTCTAAATTAAAGTTGACCTTTGTCAATGATATTGTTCTCTGATTCCCATTTTCATACATCTTTGAATTACAATGGTGGAGGCAGAACATGGATCAAAAGTTATTACCTGAGCAAGATTCTGAGCAATTCTAAATCATATCAGGTTACAATTCAAAAGAACCTTGACAGTAAGTTAAAAAAATATTTTTAGGAGCTGGGGAGATGGCTCAGAGGTTAAGAGCACTGGCTGCTCTTCCAAAGGTCCTGAGTTCAATTCTCAGCAACCATATGGTGGCTCACAACCATCTGTAAATTGATCTGGCTCCCTCTTCTGGCCTGCAGACCGAACATTGTATAATAATAAATAAATAATTTTTTTAAAAAAAATATTTTTATCCTAAGTCACAATATACATGAAAATGACTATCAGTAACCAATATGGCTGAATGAAACTCTATCCTTACTGTAGTACCTCTAAAAGTTAACCCATGGTTTTTACTAAAACAATTCAGAATTTACAACCTAAAGTGACATCTAAGTATATACCTCATCTAATAATATGAAAAGGAAAGAATGTTCAATAGTTTATTGAATGACTTATTTTTAGTTTATTCCTGTACACTGTGATTATACTTTTAACAGTCATGCAGAGTGAAAGCATAAAACGAATCCAGTGGATTTATCTATGGTTTTGCCTTTTGATCAATATAAAAATTAAAGCTTGAATAATAATTACTTCTGGGTATGGTCATGCATGTCTTCAATTCCCTTACTCAGGAGAGAGAGATAGCAGGTGCTCCATGAGATTGAGGTCAACTAGGTCTACATAGTGAGTTCCCTGACAATCAGGGCTATGTAGAGAGACCCTGTCCCAAAAAGCAGTGATTACTAGTGCCAATAAAGAAGTGTATTAAACCTCTTGCTCCTAAAATGATTGCAAATGATTATATTTCTTTTTTTAAAGATTTATTTTTTTATTATGTATACAGCATTCTGCCAGCATGTATGCCTCTGCACACCAGAAGAGGGCACCAGATTTCATCATAGATGGTTGTGAGCCACCATATGGTTGCTGGGAATTGAACTCAGGATCTCTGGAAGAGCAGCCAGTGCTCTTAACCTCTGAGCCATCTCTCCAGCCCCTACTATATTTCTTAAAGAAAACATATTTCATTTGTACTTAACACTGTATTTAACTATAAAGAAAACACTTTAAAATTACTGTAACATATAAAACATATAGTGTTTATGCAAAATGTTTTGTTTTGTCTTTTGAGAGACAGAATCTCACATAACCCAGATGGAGCTTATGCTTGCCATGTGATGTTGGCACTCAAAGTCAGGGCATTGTGCATGCTAAACAAATGCTCTACCAACTGATCTACACCTCCAACCCACACGTTGTGATTTTACTCATCCATAAAAAAGAATGAAGCTACATCACTTGCAGGAAAATAGGTGGAACAATAGCCACACACACAAGGACAAGAGTAGAACATTTTCATTCCTCAGTGGTATTCAGGGGTTATATGAAATTAAGGGGGAGGGCTGAGGATTAGGGATGAGATTGAATGAACAAGGTACATTGTCTGCATGTGTGCAAACATCACAATAAGCCCAGCACATTGCATAATTAGAATCACTAACTAAAAATCAAGATGGAAATTATTTAGATACATTGTGAAAATGTTATGGATTCTGCATTATTTTCCAAAGTAACTATAATAAATGAGATTTAAAACTATTTCAGTCATTACTAACAGAGTGAAGATTTTACTTCCCTCTAAGTCAGAAAAAAAATACACTAAGATTGCATTGGTAAGACAGGAGACAGCTTAAGAATTAACTGATGATGGAAAAGGAAAACCACATAGAAATAAACTATAATTTCAGGGAAATATTACCTTTTACCAGAAAAATAATGACATCGCAACAGCAATTATTTTATCCTTCTCTTAATGACACCTAGGTCATTTCTGTAATTTTAACTATTCAACATATAAGTGTCTGGAATCAGACTATTGGGAATAACAGGCTTGAAGAAATTGAAATCTGTCGTCCCAGAGTCTCCAGTCAGACACACCTCATACTGGTAGCCCTGGGACAGGGTCCCTGCACCGCTAACGTCCACAAGGTGTCCAGAAAAGTGGCCTTCAGGCACAGAGCAGCCACCCAGAGAAGCGGCCCTGGCCCTCCTGCACAGCCTTACCCCAACAAAGAGCAGCACAGACAAGAGAAAGAGCGAAGACACAGACGCCAAGGCAATGACCAAATAGAGTGTGAGCACGTCATCGTCATTCACAGCGTCGCGCACCACTTCGGGTAGAGGCAAGTAGGGCTGGGAGAAGCCATCAACCACCAGCACATGCAGAGTGACACTGGCAGAGCGCGGAGGATCGCCATTGTCCTTGACCAGCAGCAGCAGCCTGTGCTTGGGCACATCGCGCTCACTCAGCAGCCTGGAGGTGCGCACCTCGCCATTGTGAGCCCACACGCTGAACAGTCCGGGCTCCGTGGCCTTCAGCAGCTGGAACGACAACCAGGCATTCTGGCCAGAGTCACGGTCCACGGCCACCACCTTGGTGACCAGGTATCCTGGCTCCGCCGCCCTAGGCAGCAGCTCTGTGTAGGGCGCAGAGGCGTTCTGCAGCGGGTAGAGCACGAAGGGCGCATTGTCGTTGGCGTCCAGCACCTGCACGCGCACCAGCGCCTGGCTACTGAGCGCAGGCGAACCTTGGTCTGTGGCGCCCACCTGGAACTCAAAGGTCTTCAGGGTCTCATAGTCCAGCGCCCTGAGCGCGAACAGCTGTCCATTGTCCGCATTGATGGAGATGAGCGAGGAGAGGTCCAGCTCTGGGTCGTGGGTGGGCAGCAGCGAGTAGGTGATGTGGGCATTGGAGCCTGAGTCTGAGTCTGTGGCGCTGATGGTGCCTATGTGCAGGGCGGGGCTGTTGTTCTCTTGGACAAGCAGGGTGTAGGAGCTTTGTGTGAAGGTGGGGGCATTGTCATTGACATCAGACACCTGCACTGTTATGGTGTGCTGGGTTGTGAGCCTGGGTGTGCCCAGGTCGGTGACTGTGATGGTGATGTTGTACTCAGCTCTGCTCTCTCTGTCCAGTGGCCCCTCTGTCACTAAAGTGTAATAGTTTTCGAATGTGGACTTCAAAAGAAATGGAAATTCGTTCGGAATAGAACACACCATCCTTCCATTGTCCCCAGAATCTAAATCAAAAATACTGAACACAGCAACCACAGTCTCCGGCAAGTTTTCTGGGATAGGGTTTGTGAGTGTGGAGATGGTCAACTCTGGCGCATTGTCATTTACATCCAAGACCTGCACAGCTACAGTGCACTTGCTGGAAAGGCCTCCTCCATCAGTGGCTGCAATTTCTATGTTATACTGGTTAGTTACCTCGAAATCCAACTCTCTACTCAGACGAATTTCTCCTGTGACTGCGTCTATTACAAATGGTTGAGAAACTTCACCACCTTGAAACAGAGAGTAGGCTACATTCCCATGTATTCCAGCATCTAAATCTCTGGCAGAGACCATGACAACTAAGGCACCAAGAGGGCTGTTCTCAGGGACTTGAACCTCATAGAGCGACTGTACAAACTGGGGAGCGTTATCATTGATGTCCAAGACCTCAACGCGAACTGTGGTGGTCCCAGACCTGGGCGGAGACCCACCATCCACAGCAATGAGGGTTAAAGTGAGCTCAGGCTGCTCCTCCCTGTCCAGGGCTCTGTCCAGCACCAGCTCTGGGTATTTCCTGCCATCAGCGCGACTGTGAGTAACGACATGGAAGTGGAGGTTGGGGCTGACTGTGTAGTTCTGAACAGCATTGCTGCCTATGTCAGGGTCCTGAGCCGCCTTCAGAGGAAACACAGTCCCTGACTGGATGTTCTCTGGGATCTTTAGGAGCATTTCCCTGTGCGGGAACTCTGGAGAATGGTCATTTATGTCTGTGAGCTGCAGGTCAGTTTGGAAGAACTGCACAGGGTTCTTCAGTATGAGCTGGAAGTGCAGCACACAGGGTTCTGTCGCCCCACACAGCTCCTCACGATCTGGTTTTTCCTTCATGAGTAAATTCCCTGTCTCTGCATCCAGCTGCAAGAGCTCTTTGTTTCCTCTATGATGGATTCGCGCCCCTCTAGTGGCCAGGTCCCTCACCTTCAGACCCAGATCTTTAGCTAGGTTAGCCAGCAAATAGCCACTCTCCGTTTCTTCTGGCATGGAGTATCTAATTGCCTCAGAGCCAGCCTCCCCCAAAAGCAACAATATAGTAAGAAAAACGACTTGCCTTTGCCGTGGCGTTTTTGCTCGCGCTGTCTCCATTGTTCACACTGGATCCAGAAGGGGCAGAGCTTTTTAATTTGTTTGAATCCACTCTCGCGTTTTGAGGGAATAATAGAACTAAATTTTACTCAGACTTGCTATTGGAGCTATGCCTTCTCTGAAGATTTCGCTCCCAGATACAGCCTGAATGCCACCTTCTTTTAGGAAGCAATCTTAGTTCTGATGCCCAGTAATGGCTTCCAGGGCATCTGCAGAGCCCTTTATTCACACACTTAGCCTGCAGCGCCACCAAGCGTTCATATTCACAATTGCATGTGCCTTTTTCGTTGTCTTCCATTCCTTCCTTGCTTGTTAAAAATCTACTTATTTCGCTTTTTATTTTGATTTAAGAGCTTCAAAGTGTAGAGACCTGCCTGATCCCGGTGGAAAAAAAATACTAACAGTAATCTTTTGGGAGATCCACTTCCGAAAAATATACAAGTGTTTCTAAGTTATTGAGAGCGTTACCTTAAATTCAACTAACTCTTGATATTTCAAAAATTATAATACTAATTTTGTGACTTTAAATCATAAACATGCTCTGTACTAAAACATGAATGTATCTAACAAACAAATACATTCAACTTGCTCAACTGTCAGTAACTGATGGATGCTGTTGGCCTGGCATGAACGCTTAAAACAAGTTTGTGAATTAAGACAAAAGCATGAATGCTTTTCTCTGCTTGTTACAGTAAAGAGGGTGGAAGGAAGCTGTTTTTGAAGTTGGGTTTCCAGTGTAAACAACATGAAAAATGACTTTAAAGAACTCTGAAGTAGCAGAGTTCGTGGTAAGTTCTGTGTGCATTGTACAAAGCTGGTGGTCGGACCATCATGGGCTTATCTCTCTCTGTTGATCATTTTTGGTTCCCAGCCCCATTCTTCTTTCAGAAGACTTATTTGCTAGTTTGTTCTTGTTTGTTTGAGACAGGCTTTTTCTCTGTAGCCCCAGCTGTCCGGGAAGTCACTATGTAGACCAGGCCATTCTCAAACTCAGAAAGATCCTCCAGTCTTTGATGCCGAGTGCTGGTAGTAAAGACATGAATCCTGCACCCAGCCAGAAGATCTCTTACGGTGCCAGAACTAGAACTAGTCATGAGCCTGATTGCTGAGAGAATAACAGTACAACTAGGAGAACCATCTGGGCTCTAGGACCCTGACTTCTGTAGGATGGGAGAGTACAACTTTAACTGAGGGCAGTGGTTTGTTGCCAGGATCGCATCTGGGAAGTCCACGTCCCCATCTTCTTGTCCCATGTGCACTGGTACACGTACAATAGCAGCTTCTCCGAGGGCTGGTCTATTTCAATACTTTGACTTTAGACATTCTGCCAGTTTTCTTGTATTATTTTTGGCCTGATCTGACCCACCAGAAACTGGAATTCATTCTGATGCCTTTTACAACATGTACTGTGAATTTTACATATTTCTGTTTCTGCTTGTTCCTTTGTAAAGTCATGACACTAACATTGTGTCTCCTTGATTTAAGGCACACTCTGGCCTTCTCTGTGTTCTTAATTTCTTGCATGTTTTCAGCTGCTGATTTGGGGTGCAAAGCATCATATTGGGCATTGTACATGTGTGCAAATTCTTGGTGCTTTTGAACAAGCTGCTGTTCATTTCTTTGAAAAGATAATCCTTACCGGTTTAGCTTTTTCTTTAACTCACAGTCAGAGAGCAGGTTTTGCACAGTGTGGGTCAGCAGCTTCCTTTTATGTGCAGAACTTCTAAGATTCTTTTCTTGACTTGATAAGCTGTTGTCTAAATGCTTATGAATGAGACTTTCAGAAATGTTGACCCGCACAAACGGGACCAGCCACTGTCGTGTCCAGATCCAGAGTAGATAGAAGGGAGACACAGGACAGTTAGCATCTAAGGAACCAGGAGTCATCTTTCCTACAAAACGAGTTTCTTTAGTCTCTGCAGTGATGCTTGGCCTTGTTTAAGAGTTGAATGCCTTGTCACTTTATTTTCCCAGCAACTCTGATGAAGACTTCTGGTAAAAGAACTCGTCCACTACCCTGCTCCCTTGTTTGATAGGAAGGATGTGTGAGGACTTCAGCAGCTCTGATTTGCATTATTGTTTTTATGAATTTCGAAAAAACTATTATTCTTACCTTGTATAACCAAAGCCAAACGATGTGTGTCCATATTTATCTTTCCTGTTACTGTTCGCTTCTCAACAGAATTCTGTAGTCTCTTAGGCTTGTTTCTTTCTGTCTAATGAATTACACAAAAAGTATTTTTTTTTTGGCAATGATTGGAATGTGATGAATTCTCTGTCAGAAAACGTTGTTTTTGAAAGGTATGATGGTAATACAATTCTACTTTTTAAATAACTTGCAAGACTTCGGAGATACTGTCTTTAGTTTTATGATTTACTTTTTAAAATCAGCTGTCCCTCTAGTAGAGTCTCTTTTAAAATAATTTTATCATATTCGTGTGGGTGCTTTAAGAATTTATTTTTTCCTGTTCAATTTGGTATTGATTACTTTCTTGTGCTACACCTGGCTGTTCTTTGTCTTTTAATTTTGACTGAGTTTCACTAAGTGGAAGACTTTTACCAGTTTAGTAATTGTTGCCTTTATTTCTTTCTTAGTCTCTCACCCCTCCTAGGATTACAGTTGGATGCACAGAAAAGAACTTCATTATATCCCAAATGTTACTAATACTCTTTTCTATATTTAAATTATATTTTCTTTGTGTTTACTTTTTGATACAGGGTTTCTCTGTGTATCTTTAAGTATCCTGGTATTTGCTCTGTAGACCAGGCTGGCATCAAACACGCAGAGATCTGCCTGCCTCTGCCTCCCTGAGTGCTGGGATTGTGTTTCTATTTGGATGTTTCAACTGGAGTCATCTTGCATCCACTTTTTCTGCATTTCTTTATAACTATGGCATTAAACAATTTAGTTCTATGTCATGCTTTTTCTCAGTTTTAAAATTTACAGTTTAAGATTTTCATTTGATAGTAAAATTTCCTATTATCTGTTTCATACACTGTTTCTTACTTTAACACATTAGCTATATGTTAAAAATACTGTGCATTCATTTCTAATATCTGGATTTTTTAGACCATATATTTTATTGCTGTTTTTGTTTATAGAATTTAGTTATGTTGGGGCTGGAGAGATGGCTCAGAGGTGAAGAGCATTGCCTGCTCTTCCAAAGGTCCTCAGTTCAATTCCCAGCAACCACATAGTGGCTCACAACCATCTGTAATGAGGACACACAGACAGAATATTGTATACATAATAAATAAATAAATATCTTTTAAAAAGAATTTAGTTATGTTTATGTGTGCCTTGAAATTCCTATGGGACTTTAGGTAACTAGGTAAAAGCCATCTTGTATCGTGGTTCTATTACCTTCCTCTAGGAGGAGGTCACCTTTTGCTATCAGTTTGATAGAGTGCTATCTATCCACTCTAATGCAAACAGGCACTGTCCTTGTTTGAGGTTCTTTGCAGGCCTAATAAGCACCCAACTCTACAACATTTACAGTTGAGAATTTCTTACAGTCTTCATATCCCCTTCTTATGGAAGGCTAAAAGCTGTTTAGCAAATAAAACTTCACTTGTTTTTGACTGATTTTCTACTTGGGTTCTTTTACTCTGGGTTTAAGTGTCATGAATGGGGAAACTAAATCAAAGCTTGTATCTTCCAGGCTGTAAAAGTTTGTTGATTTGCTTTGTCCCTATCAAGAGCTTGTTGCCTGTTTTCAGACTTAGAAAATTTCTCTGGAGCAAAACAGACTGGTCAACTTAGCTGTCCAAAGACCTTTCTTCTCAGAAATCTTAGCCCATCCAATTCTTGCAATATCTCTGTCTTTCTGTTATTTTAAATGGATAATTTCTGACTTTTAATCTGTAAGTATAATTGCTTTATGTTGTCAGATAATCTAACATAGAAGGTTAATTCTACAGATATAAACACAATTTTAGCCTGACACTAATAATGTAATATATTATATTTATAATGTTATTATATTAATTAACTATAATATATAATTTTGATTGTGCAAAGAACAAATCTTAAAGTGATATAAGCTTTGATGCCTTCAGTAAAATTTCTGCTCTAGAACAACACATGTTAAACTCATTCCATATCTAAAACAGCAGCAATAAATAGCAAGGGATGCACACGTAACAGAAGCCCCCGAGAAAAGGACATGTTAACATATGTACCATTAGCAAGACACCTGGCCTCTGTTCTCCACTTTTGTTCAGTAACAGCAAAATGACCTTGTTCCTTACATTGTGTGTAAGCTGTTTGGGTCATGTTTACTACTACATGGCAGCAAGTGAAATTCAAATTTCTGATTCATTTTATACATTGGTGGTGATCCACAGTTGGTCCAGAATGTTCCACACTTTTTGAATACACAGAGGGATTGGAGAGGCATGTTCCTTGGTGTTTATTTGCCCATCTTCATCTACATGATTATGCAAAATGGACGTGGGTAGCTAAGTTAAAGTGGGCTTGAATTGTCATGATGTTCAAGCATGACTATGGAAGTTTTGTTTAGACTTGTTAATGGTCATCCCAAATCCATTTGATTTCTGTAGCTGATACCAATGGCAAAGTCATTAATGCTGTCTACTATACTTATGCCATATATTTGTGTTTGATTCTGTTCTGAGTTTTATCTCTTTCATAATTCACTTTTAAAGTTTGATAAAGACTAAAAACTTAACTTCCTTTTCTGATACATTCTTAGAGGTAAAAGTAATTCCCAGAATTGTACAGGTCCTAAAACTCCAGAAGTATAATATACTGGCTTTTAAGAATAAATCCAGGAGTATAATATACTGGATTTTAAAATAAATGTTAAGTTATAAGGAAAGTTTTTAAACAACTCATTTTTTTCTGAGAAGGTTCAATGACATTTCCTATTGAGTACAGCATAAATTTACTTACAAATGGCACCATAACTTCACTAGGCTTACTGAACATTACAGCAAACCATTACCATTCAGACAAATGCAATATTTTTCCAGTGTATTATATATATTTTATACAAATAAAACTTTCCTTACTCTAAAATCAAAGCTAATCTATAATAACTGAAGGCTACATTAGGCAACGAAAGTAAAGTTAAACACACAAAAAAATTTAAAACTTACCATTCCTATCAAACATTATAAAATCAAATATCTGTAGTCAGCATTAAACTTGAGAGTCAAAATTCAGAGGAAAGGTCCTCTTTTTAAAGGTAGGGAAAACTAGAGACCCCAAGAAAATACAATCTGTTCATTATACTGGGACTTCTATCTATGGTGGTAAGGGAAGGAAGGGGACAGAGAATGTCAATGCCTTCAAGAACCCTCAGTTACCTTAGAGGAAGTTGGTTCATAATTTAGATTCTGAGATTAAATTTTTAGGGGATTGCATCAAACCAGTGATTAGCAGACTGGCTTCATAAAGAAAGAGTAGCAAGCATATGATATTTTCTCCTTAATTTTTATTGTATAGTAATTATTTGAGACGTTTAATTCTAGTGCTCAGGGCATGCTTGTGAATAAGCACACATAACAATCTCTAGGATACACGGTGCTCACAACAGGACACGGCACAACTTCCATGCACTGATGTTGTAATGAAATGTGTGTTTACATATTATTCAGGAGAAAGAGTTGTTCTAAATTTTACAGCTATGCAGATTGCTTAACCCCAAAAGGTCAAGACCTCATAAAGAATTACAATGTAGCCTAAAAGAACATAAAGTTATATGGTGAAAATAGGGGCCACAAACACACACAACTTTAATTTTTCTTCAGTGAATTGAAAAGTTCCAGAAAGTCATAAAGACTTTAGTTTCATTAGCTGTTATGACAATAAGCACCGAGATATTATGGAAAAAACGAATACAAAACGCACAGCTACAAAATCCCAAGTAGAACTAGTATTAATAAAAGAGTAACAAGTTTAGAGCTATTTTTTTGGGATACCATAGGTTGAATTACTGGTTTAAAGCTATTGAATAATATAACTTCTTAAAAGAACAGTTACAACAAGTTTAACGCAACTGAGCGATGATGAACTATTTACAACACTTAGCTGACTACAAAGCTACTTCTGCAGTGGGGATTTTCCTTAACTTCTCTCTCACAATCTTCCATAAACAGGTTTGGTATCACCGGATTCAGGAATTTGAACTCACCAGTCCCAGAGTCTCCGGTCAGATGCACCTCATACTGGTAGCTCTGGGACAGGGTTCCCGCGCCGCTGAGATCCACCAAGTGAGAAGGAAAGTGTCCTTCAGGCACAGAGCAGCCACCCAGAGAGGCTGCCCTGGCTCTCCTGCAGAGCCTCAACCCCACAAACAGAAGCACAGACAAGAGGAAGAGCAAAGACACAGACGCCAAGGCAATGACCAAATAGAGTGTGAGCACGTCATCGTCACGCGCAGCGTCGCGCACCACTTCGGGTAGAGGCAGGTAGGGCTGAGAGAAGCCATCAACCACCAACACTTGCAGAGTGACACTTGCTGAGCGCTGAGGATCGCCATTGTCCTTGACCAGCAGCAGCAGCCTGTGCTTGGGCGCATCGCGCTCACTCAGCAGCCTGGAGGTGCGCACTTCGCCATTGTGAGCCCACAGGCTGAACAACCCTGGCTCCGTGGCCTTCAGCAGCTGGAATGACAGCCAGGAGTTCTGGCCAGAATCGCGATCCACTGCCACCACCTTGGTGACCAGGTAGCCAGGCTCCGCCGCCCTGGGCAGCAGCTCTGTGCAGGGCGCAGAGGCGTTCTGCAGCGGGTAGAGCACGAAGGGGGCATTGTCGTTGGCGTCCAGCACCAGCACGCGCACCAGCGCCTGGCTACTGAGGGCAGGCGAGCCTTGGTCTGTGGCGCCCACGAGGAACTCGAAGGTCTGCAGGGTCTCATAGTCCAGCGCCCTGAGCGCGAACAGCTGCCCATTGTCGGCATTGATGGAGATGAGCGAGGAGAGGGCCAGCTGCGGGTCGAGGGTTGGCAGCATTGAGTAGGTGATGTGGGCATTGGAGCCTGAGTCTGAGTCTGTGGCACTGATGGTGCCTATGTGCAGGGCGGGACTGTTGTTCTCTTGGACAAACAGGGTGTAGGAGCTTTGTGTGAAGGCAGGGGCGTTGTCGTTGACGTCAGAGACCTGCACTGTTATGGTGTGCTGGGTTGTGAGCCTGGGTGTGCCCAGGTCGCTGACTGTGATGGTGATGTTGTATTCGGCTCTGCTCTCTCTGTCCAGTGCTCCTTCAGACACTATAGTGTAGAAGTTCTCTACAGATGGTTTCAGGATGAAGGGGAGATCGTTCTGGATGGAACAGGTTACTTTTCCATTATCTCCAGAGTCTAAATCAGCCACACTGAAAACAGCCACCACAGTCTCTGCTGAATTCTCAGGGATAGGACTGGTAACTGATGACAAAATCAGTTCTGGTGGGTTATCGTTCACATCAACTACCTGGACTATGACTGTACATTTTCCCGAAAGGCCTCCACCGTCCTTGGCTTCTATGTCAACTTCGTAAGTATTAATTGTTTCGTAATCCAAACGTTTAACTAGCTTTATCTCACCAGTAATGGGATTTAGTTGAAAAGTTTTGAGAATTTCTTCAGAAGCATGGAAAAACACATACGATATTTCACCAAAATTCCCCGTATCTAAGTCAGAAGCTGAGACCGAGATAATGACAGAGCCAACAGGGCTCTTCTCTAGAATTTGAACCTCATAGAGTGACTGTGTAAATTCTGGTGCGTTATCGTTTATGTCTAAGACCAGGATGTGGACCTGGGCAGTGCCAGACCGAGGTGGGGATCCTCCATCCAGGGCTGTGAGAGTTAAACTGAGCTCTGCCTGCTCCTCCCGATCCAGAACTCTGTCCAGCACAAGTTCTGGATACTTCCTTCCATCCCTCCGAAGACGGGTGCGAACGTGGAAATGGGACCTGGGAGAGACCGTGTAGTTCTGGAGTCCGTTTCTTCCCACGTCCGGGTCCACAGCATTTCCCAAAGGAATTACTGTCCCGGGTGGGGAACTTTCCAGGACTTTGAGCTGCATTGCATTTTCAAAAAACTCTGGGGCGTTGTCATTTACATCTATGACCTCGAGCTCATTCGTAATAAACTGCAAAGGATTGTGCAGCAGTATCTGAAAGTGCAGCACACAAGGCTCTGCGGAACCGCACAGCTCCTCCCGGTCCAATTTCTCAACCAAGAGCAAATCTCCGGTCTGATGGTTGAGCTGAAAATACTGTATGTTCCCTTTGAAAACAGCCTGAGCTCTCCTTTCATCCAGTTCTTCTACCCTGAGCCCCAGATCCTTCGCTAAATTGGCTATTAAGAAGCCTTTCTCGTTTTCCTCAGCCACAGAATAGCGCCTAGACCCGGACCCAGCCAGAGACCCACCTAGAAAAACAAAGAGAAGCAAGACTTGCCTTTGCTTAAGAAAGCTCTCCTCCCTGGCGTCCATTGTATTTCTTCAGTGTTTTTCCAAGGGCTCGTCACCAAAAGGAGCTTTCTGTTTCTCTGTGAAAAGCAAAGCCTTTTGGAGATAGCCTAACAGTTAATGTTTTCCAGAGATTTATATTTTACTGCTTAAAAGTCTGTCCAGGTCCACAAGCCCTTGTTTTATCGCACCGGATCGATCGGTTTGTCTGTGAGTATGGAGTGTACAAGGTCTTAATTCTCCTTTTTAGTCAACAGCGCCACCATGCGTTCATTTTCAGTTTTAAATTTTTAGAAAAGGTGCCGGTTTTGTTACTGGTTTATTTTAGATTTTTCAACCCCTTATCAAAATCCCCTAATCAAACCTATTTGATCCTACTGAGGGAGTTTCTTGTGACCCACAAGTTAAACAAAAACTAGGCAAGTATAATACACTAACTGGAATTAGCTATCTCTAATAAGAGTCCTCATTTACATGATTTACAAGTGTGCACATGCTTGCGTACCTACCTACAAATTTTTAAAGATTTTGTTTTAAGTGATTAAAATGCTTATCTCCCCTTTCTGTGTTTTTTTTTCAGTTTTTGGTAAGTGTGTGGGTTTCAATAATAATAGAAGAAACACTATGAAAAGTCAAGGTGATAAAATATGATAACTTACATCAGATGGCTGAAAATGTATAATTGCTTCCATATTTTCATGCTCCTGTAGTACTTAAAAATATTTACTCTTCTTTCACAGTAATTTAATAACTATTAGCTTAGCATTTATTAACTCATTACCTTGGGTGATTATTTAATTTCTAGAAGTTATACATATAATGGTAGCAAGGTACGATCTATGAATTTTGTAGTTTCACATCTAACAGAGAGCACAGATCTTAAACATGTTCAAACAATGTGAAGCATGTGACACAGGAAACACACTGACTGCACAGAACATGATGGAGAGTAATTATGAAAATTCTCCCCAAAGTCTTGGCATTTAATATGGACTGTTAAGGATGAAAAGTGTAACAGGTGATGCAGAAGAAAAGAGCCTCCAAGAGTAAAGTATTGAGAATTTAGATTAAGGACAGTGTGCCGGAGCTTAGTGTCTCAAGAGCTACAGAAATGAAGGAAGTGAAACCAAGGAGAAATTTAAGTACTTGTATTTTATCTCTGAGCAAAAGAGGAGCTATTGTAAGGTTGTAGGCAGACAAAAAAACGAAGCAATGATGATAATGTATAATCAATGTGCTCTCTGTACAAGTAGCAGGAGTGTTACACACTTGCTCATTATTGAGTTTATTCCTAATATTAGTGACACTGAACCTAATAGCAACTGTATGTCTAATGTTATGTTACTGTGCTTGATAATAACTGCAAGATAGCTTGTTGACAATAACTGAAACAGTTGCGGCCCTGGGAGGTCACTTAACCAAGATCCCACATGGATAAGGTCGCTAGCTAGAGACTTCTGATACCAAGACCGTCCTTTCTGTCCCTGATAATCTCAAATGAAATATTAACATTTCACACACTTCATAGCATGTCTAATTCAAATACACATAAACTCGTGTAAAAATTAGTAGAAGGTTGAGAAACAATAAGAATTAAATAGCGATAGCAGGTGTGTCACAAATTCAACTTCAAGAAGTGAGGAAAGTCGGGTGAGTGACTTGAGAAACGTAGGAGCATATTTAAATTATAAATGAAATACCAGAAATTCTGTATTCACTGAGGCAGTGGATAGGAGAGGAGACTTGAATTAAACATTAAGAGAGAAGCAAAGATACATTGAAAAAAAGAGTGATAACTGCACAGCACCCAAATGACGGCAGCAAAGTCAGCTTATTATTTGTATGTCAGAGGATGTAGTTCCAGCAAAGTAACTACAGCAAAATCAGGTCCTTATATTGTATGTCAGAGGATGTAGTTCCAGCAAAGTAACTACAGCAAAATCAGGTCCTTATATTGTGTGTCAGAGGATTTAGTTCCAGCAAAGTAACTACAGCAAAGTCAGATCTTTATACTGTATGTCAGAGGATTTAGTTCCAGCAAAAAAGTTTTGTTCATTAGATATCTTACCATATTTTTTAAATTATCAGTATGTCACAATTAAAGCAATTCTTTCAATCAATTAGTTAAAAATATTAAGAACCTAAAGCATCTTAGTGACTGTGCTAATCGGAAAATAGATGGAAGTTATCCATAAACACAACTCAAAATTAAATTTTTTAAAAAATTACTTTTGTGTGTGTGCTTAAGTTAGAGGAGTTTGTTTTTCTACTTCCATCATGTGGCTCAGGGGAATAAACTCAGGTTGTCAGGGCTATTGGCCATTTCATTGGCCCATCACAAGCTTTGTTTTAAAAAAAAAGCTTGAAAGGTCTATGGTACTAAAGAGAGAAAAATAACCAAAAAGAACAAGTCCATCCAGAAAATAAATAAAAATTATAATAAATTCACATTACGTTTCAATGAGTTATGCTCAATTAAATATTTAATGCCCCAGAAAATTTTTAAAAATGGAGTGTCAAGCTACATACACATTTTCTAAGTTGGTAAAAGATGAAAGCATACTCTCTTGTATATAGTTCAATTATCATAAAGTCCTCGAGTTTAAATAACTAGAAATATTAATGCAATGCCTATTTTCCCAACACTCTGGATGCGGGATGACCTGTCACAAGATCAAGACCACAATGAAATCTTGTCTCTAAAGAATCTTTAAAAAGTATTGAGTTCAGAATAAGAGTTTTGAAAGACTATTTGAATTGAAATAAAACACGAAAAATTATCATGTCTTTGAAAACTACTAGGCATGTATTTTGTAACTATGCTTTAGAATCACTATGATTTTGGTTGACTTTGTTTTGTATTTGTAATTTGAACACTTTGTGAGACCCAACAATTAGGATTTCCACAATCTTAAAGAATCATAAGTTTTCTATGCTGATACTTTCAAATATGTGCGTAAATCAACATGGAAAGAGTGCTATATTGCTCACACTCATGTAAAGAGTTTAAAGTCAGAGCACAATATAAAAGTTACATTAACGAGAGACTAAATGAACACAAATGATCTGGACTGCAAAATATTACAACCTGGGTAATGAGTGAAAATATTTTTAGACAGTACTTAAGAATAATTCAGAACTGGAGACGATAAATGTGGGCAATGATGCTCTAACTCAAAATTTAAAGATTTCTGCAGGGTTCAGGGTCATGTGCCTTTAGTCCATCACTCAAGAGGCTGAGGCAGGTGGATCTCTGTGAATTAGAGACCAGCCCAGCCTACATAGTGAGTTCCAGGACAGTCACAGCTTAAAAAAAAAAAAACAACTCTGAACACAAATTTTACTTGCACATTATAAGCCAAATAAAATTTCAAGACTAATCACAATTGAAATACAAGCAAAATTTAAACTCCTTATTCCACAAACCATACGTATTTAGAAATAGCAGTAACATGCAAAGAATCAGAGAGGGGGAAGATATTCCTTCAACTGGTAAAGCAGTAAGATCAGGCCTTTAACGTTTTAGCTAAGACTCGATTCTGTATTTTCCTCATTAATATTTAGCTGATTTCTGTAATTGGTGTTTGCGTCATTCTCTCTCTCAGAACTTTGAAGAAGAAAGTTGGGAAAAATAGGCTTCAGAAACTTGAAATCTGTGGTCCCAGAGTCCCCAGTCAAGCACACCTCATACTGGTATCTCTGGGACAGGGTCCCTGTACTGCTGACATCCACCAGGTGACCAGGAAAGTGTCCCTCAGGAACAGAGAAGCCACCCAGAGAGGTCGCCTTGGCCCTCCTGCACAACCTCACCCCCACGAACATAAGCACTGACAAAAGAAAGAGTGAAGACACAGATGCCAAGGCGATGACCAGGTACAATGTGAGTGAGTCCTCATCCTGCGTGGAGTCGCGCGCCACCTCAGGCAGAGGCAGGTAGGGCTGAGAGAAGCCATCCACCAGCAGCACATGCAGAGTGACACTCGCAGACCTTGGAGGATCGCCATTGTCCTTGACCAGCAGCAGCAGCCTGTGCTTGGGCGCATCGCGCTCACTCAGCAACCTGGAGGTGCGCACCTCGCCATTGTGAGCCCATACGCTGAACAACCCTGGCTCTGTAGCCTTGAGCAGTTGGAATGACAGCCAGGCGTTCTGGCCAGAGTCGCGATCCACTGCCACCACCTTGGTGACCAGATAACCGGGCTCTGCCGCCCTGGGCAGCAACTCGGTGCAGAGCGCAGAGACGTTCTGCAGCGGGTAGAGCACGAAGGGCGCATTGTCGTTGGCGTCCAGCACCAGCACGCGCACCAGCGCCTGGCTGCTGAGCGCGGGCGAGCCTTGGTCTGTTGCACCCACGAAGAACTCGAAGGTCTGCAGGGCCTCGTAATCCAGCGCCCTGAGCGCGAACAGCTGCCCGTTGTCGGCATTGATGGAGATCAACGATGAGAGGGCCAGCTGCGGGTCGTGGGTGGGCAGCAGCGAGTAGGTGATGTGGGCATTGGAGCCTGAGTCTGAGTCTGTGGCGCTGATGGTGCCTATGTGCAGGGCGGGGCTGTTGTTCTCTTGGACAAACAGGGTGTAGGAGCTTTGTGTGAAGGCTGGGGCGTTGTCGTTGACGTCAGAGACCTGTACTGTTATGGTGTGCTGGGCTGTGAGCCTGGGTGTGCCCAGATCAGTGATGGTGATGGTGATGTTGTACTGCGATTTGGTCTCCCGGTCCAGGGCTGTATTTGTCATAAGAGTGTAAAAGTTCTCAACTGAGGGTTTTAGAATAAAAGGAAGATCCTCTGGGATGGAGCACACCATTTTTCCATTGTCTCCAGAGTCAGGATCTGCTACACTGAACACAGCAATTACGGTTTCCGGCGAGTTTTCTGGGATGTGATTGGTAACTGTGGACATAGTCAGTTCTGGTGGGTTGTCATTCAAATCCATCACTTGGACAATCACCACACTGCTTCCAGAAAGGCCCCCACCATCTGTAGCCTGAACATACACTGTGTATGTCTGGATGGATTCGAAATCCAGAGCCTTTGCTAAAAGGATTTCTCCGGTTGTTGCATTCATACGAAATGTTTTCCGAATGTCTTCAGAAGCTTGGGAAAGAGCATAAGCTATTTGTCCGTTGTCCCCAGTGTCTAAATCCCTAGCAAAGACAGTGGCAACCTGGAATCCAACGGGACTGTTCTCTGGGACCTGAACCTCATAGCGAAACTTTGAAAATGTGGGGGCGTTGTCATTGATGTCCAAGACTTCAACAAGGACCAGGGCAGTGCCAGACCTGGGTGGACTCCCGCCATCTATCGCTGTGAGGATTAATCTGATTTCAGATTGTTCCTCCCGATCCAGCACTTTGTCCAGAACCAGCTGTGGCAATACCGTGCCATCAGGACTGTGTTGTAATTTAAGATGAAAATAGAAATTGGGGCTGATTGTGTAAGTTTGGAGACTGTTGCTTCCTACATCTAAGTCTTGAGCCCGTTCTATTAGGAAAGTGGTTCCAGAAGCAGTCATTTCTGAAATTTTCAGAATTATTTCTTTGTCCAGAAAAATGGGAGAATGATCATTTATGTCCCTAATCTGTAGCTCGGCCTGAAAAATCTGCAAAGGATTTCCCAGTAATACCTGGAAAGGAACCACACAGGGTTCGGCGGGGCCACACAGCTCCTCCCGGTCCAGTTTCTCCCTTAAGAACAAATCCCCCGTCTGCCTATTGAACTCTAAGTTCAATTTTTTCCCTTTGGAAATGACTCGTGGTCCCCGCGCAGCCAGTTTCTCTACCTCTAGTCCCAGGTCCTTTAACAAATTGGCCACCAAAAAGCCATTCTCGGCTTCCTCCTCCACTGAGTAGCGCCTAAGGGTGGACCCAGCCTGAGCTATGCCCAGCAAAACAAAGAACAGCAAGACTTGCCTTTTTTTCAGGACTCGCTCCATTTCCTCTCCAGCCTCCATCTCCTTCTGCAGCTTTCCAGCAAACTCGCTCCAGTCGTGGTTCACGTTGTCACCGACTCGCTCTGCAAATATGTAGCAAACAATGGGACAAGCCCACAATCCCTAGGCCTAAGACTTTCCGGAACCGCTGCCTTAGAAGGCTTCTCCTCCCTCCTCTTCCCATTAGCGTCTGACTACAGAATGGCAGGACCGGATTCCTTCAACTTCTGAGGCTGCAGCGCCACCCTGCGTTCTCTTAAAGCATTTATTTTCTCCAACGCATTAAGGCAATTTCATGTTGATGGCTCTCGAAATAGCCTCTTTTCAATATGTCCCACAACATACTAACATCTTCTCTGTGTTTCAAAGGCTTTCATTGTTCCTATAACTGTGTGTAAGGCGTGCGAAAAATTCAGTGGTTTTTTTTTTTTTTTTTTTGCAGATTCAAGTTCATCCTCAGCTACATACCAAGTTCTAGCCTTCCAACCTAAGATATAAGAAACTTTATCTCAAAACAAGAACAAGCAGGGCGAGAATGAGCATTTATAGTAGACAAGGAGCTAAGATACTTAGATTTTGATTATTTAATCAGATAGTACTCTAATTAAATCAATTTCAGGACCGAAAAGGTGACTGGGTGCCATAGAGAGAAGTTTTTAACTAGGAAATTCAGTTTTTGTTCACAACTTGGGCATGTTCACATTTGGATTGTGGTTACTACTCTCACATTAAATTAAACTGAAAGACTCAATAAAAGACCAAGAAAAACACAGACTTTAATGGGAATAACTTAGCGGGCACAGAACTGTCCTCACTTGCACTTCCTCTTCACATTGTTTCAGACCCACATTTCCCTGAACTGTGATATGACCAAGGCTCACAAAAATCTCCATGGTCAGTTCATTTCTTCTTGTCTGTGTTTTTATTTCCCTCTCTAACAGGTAAAACCATTTTGATATAACTGCAATTTAATCATTTCATCTTTCAGAGTTAATAAGCTCATAATATCAAATGCGGAGTAAATATTCAAAACTGCTTATCTTTTTAAAGTCTTTCAGAGCTGGTTTATTCAATCAGAAGCCAAAGTATGTAAGTTGACACTTACCACTAAGTTTTAAAAGTTATCTTTATTCAAATGTTCAGTAAAAGGAAGTGAATTATCACGCCACAAAAATGGCATATTGCTTACTCTACTGCCGTCCAGCGTGGACTGGAAAGGGGTTAATGAGCCTCCACCCCTGAGGAAGCAGTTGGTAGCTTCCTGGGGTGGTAAAGTCGGTTGTATTTAGCTGTGGCTCCAGACCATGCTCTGGTGGATGGCTCACACACAGGTGTGCATGTACAGCTCAAATTGGAGTGGATAGGTTACTGAATAGGAAAAAAATCAGCATACAAATCTGGGGAATGAGGAGTGGGAGTGGGTCTGGGAGGAGCTCAGAAGTAAGGGTGAATTGATAAACATACACTGCATGAAATTCTCAAAGAACTAATGAAAATGTTTTTGAAAAGAAAGACAATATTGTTTCAACTATATAACATTCTGACACAAGCAAAATTATAAAGACATTAAAAAGGATGGTTATCAGGGTAAGCAGAGGATGAGGACAATGAGCTACAACAGACAATTTTTAGAACAATGAAATTTTCCTTTATTATACAATAATGGTAGATATGTGTAACATTGTGCATTTGTAAAGAAAATAGACTCATACAACAAAAGTCAATTCTAGTGTGAACTTTGCATGTTAGTGAACAGTAATTTGTATAACAGTGTTACCAAATGTGTCATGTTGAGACAAGATATAATAATGGGGGTGGGGTGGAAGAAAGAGGGTAGATAGGAACTCTGGGTACTATCTCATTTTCTGTAAGACCTAACGTTGCTCAAAAAAAACAAAGTTTATTACAATAATTTAAAATCTTTGCTTTAGGCATATAAGTATATACGACAGGAAACTAGAAGTTTGTGGTGAATAAAGGAGCAGAAGGAAAATAATAAGAATTATTGGAAAAGATTTGAATGAGGATATGGGAGAATATGCTCAAAATGCATTATATGCATGAATTAAAATTGTCCTTTGAAAATCCACTACCATGTACAGTGACTACACGACAACTGCAACATTATAGAAAACAAGAAAACTACTTATATAGAGAAAATATTCAAATTTGTAAAGAAGTTAAAAGGGATATGCAGTAAGTACAACCTTATCATCTACCCAAACAAATTAGCTTAGCTGTTTTTACGTGAAAGTTGCATAGCCATGGCCGTGATTAGTTTTCTGTCAATGTGGCACAAACCGGAGTCAGGCTATTTCCTTTTCCTACTGTTCTGGCATGTGGAAGAGTAGACATAAAATTAGGACTCGATGTGTACTTATGAACAGTGCTCTGCATATGTCTAAATCTGTATGAATTTTAGTCCTTACAAGAATGTTCCGTTGGATTTTTTTTACAGTGCTCTTGGATCCAGAAATGTACAGGTGGGTAATTATTTGTTTGTGCATTTCACCTCAGCTTAGAAAAGTGCAATATATTTTCCCTTAGCAACTGAAAAAGCTGCACCAATGTCTCACCAGATCTGTCTCTGGATCTGGTTTTTATATAGCATGAAACCTTGAGTCTGGGGATCTTTATAAATATTGATTGCCTGTCATCTTTAGGCCCTAAACAGCTGCTAAAAATTATCAAGGAAGATACCAAAGTCTTAGCTCTCCTGAAACAAAATTCAACACCTCAGTACCACCTCAGTACCCTGGGTGGTATAAACTTAGCAAAACAGAATACCACGCTGCACCTTACACTGAGATTTAAGCATCCCATTATTACTTCTGACACCTTCCAGCAAACACATCTCTGCACAAATTCTGGTCACACTAATCCTTCTATTATCTAAGCCTCCAGAATCTTAGACTTTCAGTGAAACGTTCACTTATAGAGTGACATAATACATAACTTAAATTTTACCGTCTTCTTTAACTAGTCCTTGCCTAAGATTTTTCTTCCAGTGTATTGAAGATGCTGGGGTGATAGTTGGTGAAGAATTATTTTTTTCTGTTCAATAAATAATGAAACAAGTTAGAAAATGCAAATTTGATATTCAAACATTTTATCTATGTAGCAATAATCATTGTGTTTATCACTCAAATAATGAAAGAGACATGAATTTGTATGCTTTTCTTTTCAGAAGTGGGGTGGGTCTAGGGATAATGTCCAGGATGGCTATGAATACTATCTATGTTTTTCTTGGCTTCTGGAGTGCTGTGACTATAGGCATGTCCCACCATGTCTAGCTTTAAAATTACGTTTTCCTTATAATTTTTATAGGCATTTGAGTTTGTGTTGTCAAAACCATCAAATGACTTTATTTTTAATAAAAGTCAAAATTATATAGTATCAATCAAGTAATATACACTTGAACTGAGAAAATGTGCATGTTAAAGGGATATTTAGTAGAGACCCAAGATAATTGCTTATAAAATGCATAATTCAAGGCACAGATACCATCTTCACCAATCGGAGGAAGAGGTGAGGGACTGGTCTCCCAGTTGGACTGCCCTGGCAATCTTGGCCATAGGCCTGAAGCACATCCCGTGCTCCTCCCCAGCCCCCCATCAGCACAAGCAGTCAGTCAGCAGGTGGGAGACCTGCAGACAGGTTGCTTCAGCACTGCAGTCACCCATTGGACTCTGTAACCTACAAGACTCACTTGGTTTCCCATACCCACCGAACACATCATCCTCTCCCTAGCATCCCCTAGAGGCAAAAGCACCATCTGCACCAAATGGAAGAAGAGCCTTCCTTGTAAACAGCCCTCTCCAGCAATAGCAGCAGTACAAGCACTAGCCATACCAGTTGGGAGAACAGGCACAGGCAAAACCTACACCAGTTGGAATAACAGACACTATAGGCACAGACACAACCCACATCAGCTGGAAGAACAGACCCTATAGGCAGAAGTAAAGCCCACACCAGCCAGAAGAACTGGATGATATGCTGGATCTAAAGACGTCACAAGAATCAACACCTATAGCTATAATTACCCTAAACTCAGATGGATAGACAGCAGTGTAATAACACATTCAACAACATAAAGAACAATATGGCATCAGCAGAACCTGGTGGTTCCACAACAGCAAGACTCGAACATACCCACACAGATGAAGCAGAAAAAAACGACTGTAAAATAACTCTATGAAGATGATAAAGACCCTTAAGGAAGAAATGAAAATTCCCTTAAAGAAATCGAGGAAAAGATAAACAAAAATTGGAAGAAATCAATAAATTCCTTAAAGAAAGCCAAGAAGAAACAAACAGGTAAAGAAAACAGTTTAGGACTTGAAAATTGAAATAGAGAAAATAAAGAAAACACAAACAGAGGGAAATGTCAAAATGGAAACTCTGGGTACATGAATAGGAACTACAGATGCAAGCAAAACCAACAAAATGGAAGAAATAAAAGAAAGAATCTCAGGCATTGAAGATATGATAGAGGAAATAGATTTATAAGTCAAAGAAAACATTAAATCCAACAAACTGTTAACACAAACATCTAGGAAATCTGGGATACCATGTAAAGGCCTAACCTAAGAATAATATTGATAGAAGACAAACTCCAGCTCAAATGCACAGAAAATATATTCATCAAAATTATAGAAGAAAACTTTCCAAATCTAAAGAAGGATATCCACATGAAGGTAGAAGAAGCTTATAGAACACCAAATAGACTGGACCGGGAAAAAAAGAGTACCCTTGCCAAATTATAATCAAAACACAAAACATACAGAATAAACAAAGAATATTAAGAGCTGCAAAGGAATAAAGTCAAGTAACATGTAAAGTCAGAACTATAAAAGTAAGACCTGATATCTCAGTGGAGACTATGAAAGCCAGAAGTTCCTAGACAGATGTTCTGCAGACACTAAGAGACCATGAATACCAGGCTAGACTACTATATTCAGCAAAACTTTCAATCACTACAGACAGAGAAAACAAGATATTCATGACAAAACCAGATTTAAACAATACCTATCCAGAAACCAAGGCCTACATAAAGTACTAGAAGGAAAACTCCAACCCAAGTAAGTTAGCTACACCCACAAAAATGACAATAGATAATCTTACACCAGCAAATTCCAAAGAAGGGAAACACACACACACACACACACACACACACACACACACACTACAAACAACAACAATAAAACCAAAATAACAAGTATTAACAATTACTGGTCATTAATATCGCTTAATATCAATGGACTTGAATCATCAGTAAAAAGACACAGGCTAACAGAATGGATACAAAAACAGGAGCTGACCTGCTGCTGCATATGAGAAACACACCTTAACCTCAAAGACAGACATTACCTCAGAATAAAGGGTTGGGAAAAGATTTTTCAATCAAATAAACCTAAGAAACAAAGTGGTGTAGCTATCCTAATATCTAACAAAATAGGCTTCAACTAAAATTAATCAAACGACAAGGAGAAGGACATTTCATATTCATCACAGGAAAAATACATCTAGATGAAGTCTCAATTCTGAACATTTATGCCCAATACAAGGGCATCCCCATTTGTAAAAGAAACATTACTAAAGCTTAAATCACACATCAAACCCAATACATAATAGTAGGAGACTTCAACACCCCACTCTCACCAATTATCAGGTCTCCCAGACAAAAACTTAAAAGTGAAATAAGAAAACTAACAGATGGTATGACTCAAAAGGCTTAACAGAGATGTATGCAACGTTCTACCAAAACACAAAATAATATACCTTCTTCTCAGCACTTCATGAAGCCTTCCCTAAAACTGACCACATACTTGGTCACAAAGCAAATCTCAATAGAAACAAAAAAATGGAATAAACCCCTGATCTTAGCAGATCACCATGCTTAAAATTAGAAATCAACAATACAAGTTACAGAAAGCGTACAAAATCAGGGAAACTGAATAACGCTCAACTGAATCACCACTGGGTCAAGAAAGAAATTAAAGACTTCCCAGAATTCAGTGAAAATAAATACACAACATATCCAAACCTATGGGACACTATGAAAGCAGTGCTAAGAGGAAAGGTCATACCACTAAGTGCCTACATAAAGCATTTGAAGGAATTTAACACTAGCGACTTAACAGCACACCTAAAAGCTCTAGAACAAAAAGAGGCAAACTTACCCAGGAGGAGTAGATGACAGAAATAGTTAAACTGAGGGCTGAAATCAATAAAATAGAAACAAAGAGATTAATACAAAGAATCAATGAAGCAAAGAGTTGGTTCTTTGAGAAAATCAACAAGATAGAAAAATCCTTATCCAAACTAATCAAAGGGCAGAAAGAGAATATCCAAATTAACAAAATCAGAAATGAAAAGGAGGACATAACAGGCTCTAAGGAAATCTAGAGAATCATTAGGTCCTACTTCAAAAACCTGTACTACACAAAACTGCAAAATCTAAAAGAAATGGACAATTTTCTGAATAGATACCACAAAGCAAAATTAAATCAAGACCAGATAAACAATTTAAATAGACCTACAACCCCTAAGGAAATAGAAGCAGTCATTAAAAGTCTCCCAACCAAAAAATTTTCAGGGCCAGATGGTTTCAGCACAGACTTCTACAAGAATTTCAAAGAATAACTAATATCAATACTCCTCAAATTGTTCCACACAATAGAAGCAAAAGGAACATTGCTAAACTTTTTATATGAGGCAACAGTTACCCTGATGCCCAAACCACACAACGACTCACCAAAGAAAGAGAATTACAGACCAATCTCCCTCATGAACATTGTTGCAAAAATACTCAATAAAATGTTGACAAACTGAATCCAAGAACACATCAAAAAACCATTCACCATGATCAAGTAGGCTTCATCCCAGAGATGCAGGGATGGCTCAACATATGAAAATCCATTAATATAATCCATCATATAAACAAATTGAAAGAAAAAGTCACATAATCAACTCATTAAATGTTGAAAAAGCCTTTAACAATATCCAACACCCCTTCATGATAAAGGTCTTGGAGAGACCAGGGATACAAGAAACATTCCTAAACAATAAAATATACAGCAAGCCAACAGCCAACTTCAAGTTAGGTATAGAGAAATTCAAATCAATTCCACTAAAATCCAGAACAAGACAAGACTGCCCTCTCTCTCTCTCTCTCCATATCTATTCAATATACTACTTAAAATTCTAGGTAGAGCAATAAGACAACAAAAGGAGATCAAGGGCCCTATGAATCTCTGACAATATGAAATTTATCTTGACTGTTACAATAATGTTGTGTATAATCTGTCAAATATAAAGATTTCCTACTTTTTGCTGAAACTAGAATGATTTGGGGGAATGTTATGATTCAAATTTCTTAACCCATTAATAGTAGAATCTTTCAAAAGCTAATATTGACTATCTATACTGTACTATCACTTAAAAAATCATCTACCTCATCAGTTAGAGAGAGGAGAAGAAAGATTTTCATCTCCAACATCTAAAAGGAAGGTATTTAAATTTTTGAAGAACAGAAATAAAGTACTTTGAATATTTCCACACCCCACTCCTGCACGTGCATCCAATTCAGCATTGAGTTCTGTGTATTCTTTCTCTAAATTGTTATGATAAATTACTCCAGTTATATTTATATCTCTAGTCACAACACCCTCACCAAGGGGATCTTTGTCAAAAATTGTTTGTGCATATATTTGTGTGTAAGAGAGTGAACAAGTGTTTGTGTGTGCACGCGTGCGCACATGTGCGTGTGTGTGTGTGTAAAGGTGCCCTCTGAGGCCAAAAGAAGACATCAGATTCCCTAGAGGTAGAGTTAAAATCGGTTGTAAGCTGTCTAATATAGATGCTGGAAACCTAAGTCTGCAAAAGCAGGAAGAGCTCATAACCACTAAGTTATCTCTCCTTCTCCCACCCAGAATATTTTCGTTTGTTCGCACATCAGTAGGAATCACCATCTAAAAAATCAAAGCAATATAGTGTCACTCAAGCTGCTGAAATCACTGCACTAGCTCCTTTGCTTTTTCTATTTTTGTTTGAGATGGGATCTCACCATGTTGTTCAAAATTGCCTCAAACACAAAGATTGTCTTGCTTTGCCTATGGAACGTGGGAATGCAGGAATGTATCACACTTCATATGCCATTGCCCATCTACTTCTCCAGATTCAGTATTTAGGCATTTATCCATAATAAATGACTTCTAGCCACACTATCCTTTCTTTAGTCTCCAGGGCTTTCTAATTTCCTTCTTGTTCGGGTGTTTTGTTAGTTTTGATTTGTTTTATTTGTTTTTTACATGACTGGTTCATTCATGTTGTCAGCTCTTTCTCTCCCTTGAATTTCAGTTTGACTAGTGACTTTTAATGTGTCAGCTGTTCTGTGTTACATGAGTTGGTTGAAGAAAGAGACCACTCCAAGATGAATTTTAGGCTTGTGTTGCAACAGGAAAATCCAGTCTCTAGAGGACTGGACTTTGAGTTGCCATTTAAAGGCATATTTATTGATTGTTACATAAAGTTGGTTTTTTTGGGTAAACAAGTTCCTCATACCAAAGTTCTTGATCTAATTGATATGTCTTCTGAGGGAAAGCATCATATCCCTTCTCCTTCAGTCCTTATTGTAGACTGTTCTCATTACCAAATAATCCAAGAGCTTCAGGAGTACCAGAAGCACCGTGTGACCAAAGTCATGCAAAGGTTGTAAAGCTCCCTCAAAAAGATAATTCCTTAAATCACAGAAAGCAAGCTTTGTTTTCCTATGATGATTTCTTCAAGGTCAAAGTACTTCTAGAAAACAACCATTCTACTGCTTACCCAAGACACAGTGACTCTATTAGATCCCTACAACCATAGGAGGCCCTCTTAAAATGATATATTATGTAGACACTGTCTTAGTTTCTATTGCTGTGAAGAGACACCATGACCACAGCAAGTCTTACAAAGGAAAAAATTTCATTGGGGTGGCTCACATACAGTTCAGTGGTTAAATTGATTATCATCATGGTAGGACATGGTTTTGTGCAGGCAGATATGGTGCTGGAGAAGTAGCTGTCCTACATCTTGCCAGCAACAGGAGGTAGTCTGTCTGATTGTGTGGTATCTTGAGCATATATGAGACCTCAAAGTCGGCCTCCACAATGACACACTTCCTCTAACAAGACCACACCTACTCCACAAGGACACATCTCCTAATAGTTCCACTCCCTTAGGGGGCCATTTTCTTTCAAACCACCACAAACACACATGTAGATATGATTGATATATTGCCTTTTCCAGGACAATGTAAATAAGTGTTATGATATTCTCCTAATTCTTATCCCCATAATTCAGTCTCAGAAAGTTTTAGAAGAAAAGATAATATTTTATTTACAGAAATCTGGGTCGCAGAGGTCATATTGCTATCTCCCTCCATACACTGTATTTCCAACTTTTTAGTCTGCAAATTTTTCCGTAATCTGTAGCCCTTGCCTTTTGGTCTCCCTATAGAATTGTTAGCATTTGCCAACATTCATTTATTTAACAAACTTACTGAGAGTTTACTTCACAGAGAAACCAAATAGTATACTATTCTTGAGTAGCTTGAATGGAGAAGAAAAAAATTAATCAAACACTTCCTCAAATTGAGGAAGTATCATAGTAACTTATCTAAATACTACAAGTAAATAATTCAATAGCTCTTTGACTATAAAATGGATTTTGCAAACTGGGGAAATAATTTAGTGACTGTGATCTGCAGGACCCTGTTTGGGTTCCCAGAACCCACATGGCAGTTCCCAAGTGTCAGTAAGTATAGTTCCATGAGATCCAACACTTTCTTTGGCCTCTGCAAGGTTCACCTAAACCCATGTACTGTACATAAACTCATACAGGAAAACACATACACATAAATAAAATAAATCTTTTAAAAATGGGTTTTAATTTAGTCATAGTGGTCTAGTAAAGACTTCTCTGAATAAATTATGAATACAACAGAAAAGAAAAAACAAAGAACAATTCCTGAAGTTGCTATCATGCACTGTATAAGTTTCTTTTTAATATAGAATTCTTTATATAATATATACATCATTCTCTCTCCCCTCGCTCTTGCTCTCAAGAGCTTCACTTATTCTCAAGCTTACTCATTTTCTCTCTCCCTTCCCCTCTCCTCTCCTTCTTTGGTTTTTCATGAGAATCGTATTTGCTCATAACTCTCCTAGACAAGGAAATGGTACTTAGGACTCTACAGCCATAATATAAATTTTAGATAGTTTATTTTATTATGTATATATAATTACTTATATAATTTTATTATATTTTTGTTTTAGTATTTTATTATGTACACAATTATTTATTTATATTGTTATGTGTATAATTATAAATAATTGATATCATTTATTTCTTTTGGTCTAACAGTGTCTAGAGCTATAGAACCAGAAAATGGAAATAACTCCCTGCAGTATTATTATTATTATTATTTTTACTTTGGAGACTGTCTCACTTTGTAATTAACAGCAACACTGGCCTTGCACGGTTCGAATGTGCCTCTAAAGCTAAATTCCTTCCTCCAAAATCATGTGACTTGAAGCGAGACGTCACTTCCTTAAACAAGAACGCCCGAATCCTCCGCGGTCTTCTCACTTCCGCTTTCTCCGGGTAGGACAGATTTTACTGACGGCCCCGGAAGTGTTCACCGCAGCTACTTCCTGTCCTCACGGCGATTATATCCATTTGGCGAATCGCTCCTATTTTTACAAGGCATAGGAATTAAGCAATCGGTTTACATTTAAATTAAGATGCTCTTTTGATTGAACTGAAATTGTTTTGAGCAATTGCGGCTACAGAAGCTGTTTTGAAATGCACCGCGGCTTTTACTTTCCGACTTTCGCAAGAGGTCGGAGTTTTTAAATCAGCAAACCGGAACCTTAAGGGAATGGTACCGGGAAGAGGAGTTTGTGAAGACTGAGGTTTACCGACTTTAGAATGGAACTTTGCTTTGCGATTTCTGGCAAGTTCTCGGGATGGGATTGCTAATAGCTCTTTTCATGAAGTGCAGTCTCGCTTTGATTTTTTTTGTTTGTTTGTTTTGTTTTGTTTTTAATTTAAAAAGCATTGAGCCGGGCATTGGTGGCTCACGCTTTTAATCCCAGTCTTGGGAAGAAGAGTCTCAGTGAGTTTGAGGTCGGCCTGGTCTACAAATCCAGTTCCAGGACAGCCAGGACTGTTACACACAGAGAAACCCCATCTCGAATAACTAGATAGATAGATAGATAGATAGATAGATAGATAGATAGATAGATAGATAGATAGATAGATAGATAGATAGATAGGATAGATAAAAATAAATAAATAAATTGAACAAAAATAAATTAAAAATAAACATGCACAGAAATTATCCAGTTCAAGACTATAGTACTCAAAGAACTAGAGTATTCACTCAAACCGAAAGCTGTGGAGTACATTGGATCACATACTTTCTCTGTGAAATCTATTTTTATTCACTTAAGCTAAACCCAAAAAATCCACGAGAGAGATAGAACTGGAAAAAACACTTTTGTTTCCACTTTCATAACTCGAGAAACCTGTTTGTTTTTTTTTTTAAAGACAGTTGGGTGGTAGACTAGCATGCTTAAAGTCTGTGATTCAATCCCCCAAATCTTAAATTTGATATTATTTAAAATCATATTTTAATGTTTTTTTTGATCAATTGTCTCAGGCTATTTTTGAATTCATTTTATAGACCAAAATGACCTTGAATTTGTGATACTCCGACCTCCGCTTCCAAATTGTTGGGGTTATAAGTGTGTTATAACACTGTGTTACTGTGTGGGTGAACTCCCAGCTAATCCCATATAGATACCAGGAAAATACTACCAACTGACCTACATTCCCAGCCCTACAAAACTGCATTTTAAAATTGATCCCATCTTGCTTATTAAGTGTAAATTGAAGCAGTTTGTGGATGAGAATGAAATACTGGGACTACGAGCAGTCCAGGTCACTAGTTTTATACCTCACTTTGCAAAGATAGGCTTGCTAGCATATCCGTGGTTTGATTTTGCTGGTTGTATATAAAAGTATAACACTGCCCCCAACCTCGCAGGCCTTACTTGCTTTTGAACTTGCCTCCCACATGCTAGGCAAGTGACCTACTGCTGAACTACAATTCCCCAGCCCTGAAGTGGAAGTACTAAGTGTGTTTCCTATAATACTGAGCCCCCAAAGTAAGAACATCAGATGTTAGGAACCACTGCTTTCACCTTTGCACACACAAAGTTCACAGGAAAAAGAACAACTATGCACAGGCTGGCCAAGCAAAACATTAAGGAAGCATTTAACTAGAGGCTGCTTCTGGTTTTTTAACAGAAACCTTCAAAAAAATCTATATACTTGCTGGACTACTGGTACAGAAAATGATTTTATTGACTTTAGCCATCCATTAAAGTATTTTGCACAATTTACACTTCTTTCCCCTTACCTCAGCTTTTCTTTCTATTCAGGATCCTGTCTTTTGCATTATCTTCTCGATAATATGAGGATTTTTTTTTCTGTTTCCAGCATAAAATAGGATCAGGTAAAGTACACAAATAGTACAAAATAGGATCACAGAAAAGTACTTGACTGGCAACTCATCATGAATGTAACCACATCAGCTAATATATTAAATTAACAACACAACAGTTTACTCCCAGACTATGAGATTTCACTATCATAATTCAGAAAGCAGTATAGTTTTTATATAGGAAAATGTGCATTTACTGCTATGGGTGGCTTTTAATTAACAGCACAAATATACACTGAACATACCTCGTCTAAAACTCTGAAGCCTAAAATACTCTGGAAAAAAAAATAGTGCCACAGAGTTTTGGATTAGGGGTGTCCAATTTGTGGTGTCTGTGCAGGTACTCCCAAATCTGAAAATCTATATTCAAAGGCTTCTCCTTTTTTGCTTGGTTTTGCTTTTGTTTATTGAGACAGAGTCTTAGACCTGCAGCACCATGCTTGGCTAATTCTAAATCAGAAATGTGTCTGGTCCCAAGCCTTTCAGATAAAAGATATTCAATCAGTAGCTACAGTTGAACTATACAAATGAACACAAGTGAACATTCCAGCTTACTTAGTAAGTGCTAAGTACCAAATACTACCGTCTAAATAATACTCCTTTAACATTTATTTTAAAAGTAAATTCATTCCTATATTGATAGACACCTGAGTTGGTCCAATGATTTGACTATTGTGAATAGTTCTTCATTAAACATATTTATTCATGTTCACATATTTCTGTGATATATTGTCTTTGGGGGTAAATACCCAGGAGTGATATACCTGGGTCATATGAAAGATCTATTTTTAGTTTTTAAAAAATACTCTCTATAGTGACTTGCCTAGTGACTGGACTATTTGCATTCCAACCTGCAGCACATAATTCCTTTTTGTCTATATCCTTGCCAACATCTGTTATCATTCATTTTCTTGATGTTTTTGCTTTATGGATGCTGTTAGAAAGAATCTCAGTGTCATTTCTATTTGCATTTCTCTGCTATCTAGTGCACTAGCTGGTTTTTTGTCAACTTGACATAAACTAGAGTTATCTGAAAGGAAGAAACCTCAATTGAGAATATGCTTCTGTAAGATCCAGGTGTAGGGCACTTTCTTAATTAATGATGGATAGAGAGGGACCATCCTATTGGACAGGGCCATCCTTGACTTGTAGTCCAGGGTAATATAATAAAATAGACTGAACAAGTCATGACAAACAAGCCAATAAGAATCACCCTTCCATGGCCTCTGCATCAACTCCTGCCAACAGTTTCCTGCACTGTTTGAGTTCCTGTTCTGACTTCCTTGGATGATGAACAGTGATTATGGAAGTGTATGCCGAATAAATCCTTTCCTCTCCATGTTTCTTTGGTCATGGTGTTTCATCACAATAATAGTAACCCTTACTATGACATCTAGTGATGTTGAACATTTTTAATATGTTAATTGACCATTTTTACATCATCTTTGTATTTATTATTGTTGTAGGGAGTGACATATTCCACAATGTATGTGTGAAGGTCAGAGGAGAACCTTGTGGACCTGGTTATCTCCTTCCACCTTTACATGTTTTCTGGAGATGAAACTGAATGTCAAGCTTTGACCCACTAAGTCATCTTTCTGGCCCCCAATGTACTTCATTCTGGAGAACAATCCACTCATTTAATTAATTTATTATTGGTTGGTTTGTTTGGTTCCAGAAGCTTTAATTTGCATTTTTCCTGTAGCTAAAGGTATTTGATACTTCTCATGTATTTGCTGGGCATTTATGTTTCTTATGATAACAGTTTATTTCTGTTATTAGCCTACATATTAACAAGATAGTTTGAGTTTGACATGTTTAATTTTTTTCAGTTCTTTATATACCTTTAATATTAAACCTCTGTTTGGTGTGTGGTTGGTGAAGACTTTTTTCCCATTCTGTGGGCTGTTTCTTCATTCTGGTAATTATTTCCTTTACTGTGCAGAAGCTTCTTAGTTTCATATTGTGTGACTTATCAATTCTTGAATTATTTCCTATGTTGTTGAACTCTTGTTCAGAAAATTATTACCTATACCTACTGAAAGGAAAAGTATCAGTTCAGGCCCTCAAGACCAAGTTCTCAACACAAAGGAGATTTTATTTGCCCTAGAGGACAATAAGTATAAGAGGATGAGAATAAGAGACAAACACGGGAGATAGAGGATGAGGGAGAAAGGGAAGGAAACAAGAGAAAGGGATATGCCTCTGGATACAGAGGACACAGATGTGACACAGAAAAAAATGACTGTTTATAAAGGTACAACAGATGATAAAGCTATCTCTCCCTGTGTTAGGATGGGATATTTAATTTTAACCGGGCATGTTAATTAGTTGAGTTGAAGGGGATTTTGATGGCTGAACATTAGTACTCAGCCTCAGGAGGACGAAATGGCCAAATAAGGGAATAGACCTTGGTGACTAGATTTAGGAATGAAATATAATGGTTTTAGCAAGGCAGAGGGAATGGAAAAGAACGTCAAGGCTAATAGAACCTTGCTCACTATGCTCAAGTTGGCCAGAGTCCCTACACCTATATCTTGAAATGTTTTGCTCAAGTAGTTTCAAAGTCTTTGGGTCTTACACTTTGATATGTTTTGAATTGATTTTTTTTAGTGTGGAAGTCTCTTTATAGTCATGCACTAATAATGTTCCAACCACTAAGTAAATATTAATAATGAACCTACTTCTTGCCTACCTGAGTCAGCAGCTATCAAAGATACACAAATAATGGGTAAAATATTTATACTAAGAATTTTTGCAGCCTTAGATGAGAAACAAAGGCTAAAGTCCTTATCAATGTAATACGAAAGAAAATATAGTGAATACAATTTGGGCTATTTGACTTACCGAATGAGAACAGAACCTCTCCTCTATTCGAAAAAACACACAAACACGTAACAATGACCTCTAAAATTCTTACTTAATTTTATCTCATGCTTTCATTTGATCTTTACAGATGTTCTCCAAGTTAAGAAGGTACAATCTTGAGATGTTTTCTTCAATTTACATCAGTTTTCTCATAGTTTTCTTTTAGAATTATTTACTGTTGGCTCTTGATATCATTGTTCACTTCGAAGACAAAATCAAAATTGAACTGATTTTTATTCTATGGGAGAGACATTGGGTCAGTTTTCATTCTCCATATGGAAATCCAGTTTTCCTATGCATGAAAAAGTCTGTCTCTTCTCCTGTGTGTGTTTCTGATAGCTTTGTCAAAAACTGGGTCTTCTGTAACTGTAGGCTTATCATTGGCTCGTCTGTTTTATTCCATATGTGTACATGTCTTTTTCTGCCAGTACTATCCTATTTTTGTTACTATGTCTTTATATTTAAGATTATTGCTCTTTCTACTTTAGTTATTTGGAGCTTCATATGCTTCAAAATGAATTTTAGGCTTTTCTTTTCTCATTTTGTGAAGAATGTTCTTATAATTTAAGTGGGTATTAGGTTGAATCTGTAGGTTACTTTTGGTAATATTACTATTTTCATGCTATTAATTTTCCAACTCATGATAATAGGAGCCTTTCCATTCACTGGGGGTCCTAAATTTCTTTCAATGGTGTCATAAATTTTTTTTACTGTAGAGGTCTTTTGCTTCCTTGGTTACATTTATTCCTAGGTGTTTTTTAAATTTACCTTTAATTTTTGAAATAATATCTCATGTAGCCTAGGGTAGAGTCCTGGAATTACAGGTATACACCGCAATATCTAGATTTTTATGAGATGCTGTGTTTTGAACCCAGGAATTAGTACATTCTAGACAAACACTATACCAACTGGATTACATTTGCTGCCCAGCCTTTTAGTTTAGTTTTTATGTAACTTATTTTATGTGTATGAGTGCTGTGATCACATGTATGTCTATGTACCATGTGTATGCCTGGTGTCTGAGGAGGTCAGAAGCAAATGCTGGATGCCCTGGAAGTGGAGTTATATATAGTATGAGACACCATGGGTGTTGGAAATCAAACCGAGGCCTTCTGCAAGAAAAAGTGTTCTTATCTGCTTAACCATCTCTCCAGCTCCAGCCTTTTAGTTTTAGTTGTTTTTGTTTTTGTTTTTTATTCTGCCACCACCTGATTTCTTTCTCAGTGAGTTTGGTTTTGGCATATATAAAAATCACTATTTTGTACATTGGTTTTTCTATTTGTTACTTTGCTAAAAGCATTTGTCAGGCCTGAATTTTTGAATGAAGTCTTTAGGGTATTATTTATTTTGATTTTCTGAGAGACTGAGTCTTTCTACTTAGCTCTGACTGTCCTAGAAGGCATTAAGTCACCTAGAATGGCCGTGAACCCACAGAATCTACCTGCTTTTGCTTTCCACACACTGGGATTTAAAGTGTGCACAACCACACTTGACCTGTCTTTAGATCTTTAAAGTATGGGACCATGTCATCTGCATGTTGGGACAATTTGACTTCTTTCCTATTTACTTCTGTTTCCTATTTTCTTCTGTTACTCTAGATAAGACTTCAAACACTGCACCAAATAAATGCAAGGAGTGGGGTAATAATTTGAATGTAATTGGCCACCATAAATTCACAGGGAGTTGCACTATTAGGAGGTGTGCACTTGTTGGAATAGGTATGACTTTGTTAGAGGAAGTATGTCACTGTGGTGTGGGTTTTGAGGTCTCAAGGGTGCCATAGTACACTTCCTGTTGCTTTCTGATCTAGATGTAGCCAGTACCATGTCTGCCTGCAGGCTGCCATGCTCCCTGTCATGATGACAAAGGACTAAATCCCTGAACTGTAAGTCACCACCTCAATTAAATGTTTTCCTTTATAATTTCTGTGATCATGGTGTCTCTTCACAGCAATAGAAACCCTAACTAAGATAGAAGTTGGTACCAGAAGTAGAGTATTGCTGTAATAAGCCTGACCGTGTGTTGTTCAGAGGAATTTGAACTTTGGTATTTGGGGTTTGGAAAGCAGTGCAATGATTTATGCACTGATTAATAGGCTATTCTAGTAGGATCATGGAAGACAATGGTGCTGATAATGATTTGAACTGTCAGCTGCTAGCTCAAGAGGTTTCAGAGAAGAAGAATTTTAGTATGTTGCCTAGAGATCATTCTTGTGATATTTTGGTGAAGAAAGCGGATGCCTTTTGCCCTTGCCCGAAAAGTTTGCCTGAGGTTGAATGAAGAGTTTAGGATGAATTGCATTGGCAGAGGAAATTTCAAAATAGCCTAGAATAGGCTGTGTCTTGGATTTATTAATGATAACTCTAGTGAAGATTTATAATGAAAAGGAGAAAGAATTTGAGGAGAAAGGGAATAGAGCTAAGTGGAATGGAGTTAAGTACTGTGTTTAAGGAGATAAACAGATTAAGAAATGCAATAAATGGAGTGGTAGCCTTAGGGCAAGTTCCCAACCAGTAAGTTTCCAATTTGTGAAAAGGAATTTTTAAAAAGTTTAGAGATGGGAGTGGTGGTGCATGCCTCCTAGAGGCAAAGGCTGCTGGATCTCAGAGTTTGAGTTGGTCTACTGAACGAGTTCAAGGATGGCCAAGTTTAGGCAGTAAAGGCAACATTCAAAAACAGAAAGCTGGTGAAAATGTAATTGAACAAGGGGGAAGCATGTTCCAGTCCCAGAAAGCAGCAAAACTTGGTATCCTTGGCCACATGGTTCTAGTTTTAAAGTTAAGGATAGAAGAAATGAGTTAGGGAATTTGCCTCTGCACCTAAGGAAATCCACTGAAGCCAGACATGTGCAGGGGTGTCCCTGAATGTAGGCCTAGAGAGGTCATTTTGTGAAGTTGTAAAATTAAAGCCTGGATTGCCTTGGAGACCCCAAGATGTTAGAAATACCAGAGTTGTAGGATACCTGACAAAGAGAGCTGCTGACATGGAGTGAAACTAGAACAAAAAAAGCAAGAAAAAGAAGTGTGTTTCAGTCAACAAGCTAAACAGAGTTGGAGATCTGAAGAGTGGTTCAACATCAGACATGGAGATGCAGAGTTTGGAGTTTGCCCAACTTGTTTCAGTTTTGCTTTGGTTCAGTATTTTCTTCCTATGCTCCTTTCCCTATGTTTTAAAACTGCAATGTATATTCTGTGCCATTATTGAAAAGTTTTTGCAACTTTAGGGGTAGACTTACAGATCACTGTCCTCTGCTCGAACAGGAAACAGCAACCGAATACCGCAGCCTGAAGAAAGCCCAGATGTGTGTGTTTTACATTGGCATATATAGTATAAGAGGCCACGCCCAAGTGGGCAGGTAACTTAAAGGCTACTGACTGTAGGAATTCTTACAGCACTTCCCCCTCCCTTTGTTTAAATAAAAGAGTTCTAAGCCTAATACAAAATTATAGACAGTAAGAACAAATATCAGGTATAAAATTAGAATTACAACCAGCATAAACAATATCAAGCAAGAAACATTTAATAAATGTTTCAATAATTAATCTATCCTGAGAAGTTTGTCTTGTATTATAAATAATTTGGCCAAGTCATGAGAGGAAAGTAACTGCAACTATCTAGTCTTCGACCCCATTGAAGACCCAAGAAGGGAAATATTACTTGAGTAAGCAGGAAGTACAATCAAGCAACTTCCAAAATGTGCAACAAATGACAGAGACAACTGGCTACCTGAGCAATCACCCAAAGTCTCATTTGCAGCATTAGAGCAACCAACTTTGGCTAAGGCCTAGAGTAACTGACAGACCATTTTCAGAGGCAGTAAATTTTTCAAAACTGTCTTACCCTGTCTTGGCAAGATTTGACAGGTTTTTTATTTGATTTTGTTAGTTCAAGTTTCTGGTTTTGGCCAATACCAAGTTGTTTTTATTATTATAGATCAATAGTAGAGCTTGAAGTCAGGGATAGTGATGTCTCCAGAAGCTCCTTTATTTTGCAGGATTATTTTAGCTATCCTAGATTTTTTTCTTTTTCCATTTGAAGTTGAATATTGTTCTTTCAATGTCTGTGAAGAATTATCTTGGCATTTTGATGGGGATTGCTTTGAATCTGTAACCTTCTTTTGGTAAGATTGCCATTTTTACTATGTTCATCTTACTTATCCAAGAGCTTGAGAGATCTTTTCATTTGCTGATATCTTCTTCAATTTCTTTCTTCAAAGACTTAAAGTTCTTAACATACAGGTCTTTTACTAGTTTGGTTAGAGTTACCACCAAGATATTTTGCATTATTTGTGGCTGTGGTAAAGTGTGATACTTCTCTGATTTCTTTCTCAGCCCATTTATCTTTTGTATATAGGGGCGCTACTAAATATTTTTAGTTAATCTTGTATTCTACCACATTATTGAAAGTATTTATCAACTGAAGGAGTTCCCTGGTAGAATTTTTGGGGTCACTTATTATACTATCATTTTATCTGCAAATAGTGAAAGTTTGACTTCTTTCTAATTTGTATCACTTTGATCTCCTTTTGTTGTCTTATTGTTTTAGCTAGACCTTCTAATACTATATTGAATAGATAAGGAAACCTTGTCTTGATCCTGATTTTAGTGAAATTATTTTGACTTTCTCTCCTGTTAATTTGATGTTGGCTGTCAGCTTGCTGTATATTGCCTTTATTATGTTTAGGCATATTCCTTGATCTATCCAAGACCTTTGTCATGAAGGGGTGTTGGGTTTTGTTGAAGATTTTTTTTCAGCATCTAATGAGATGATCATATGGGTTTTTCTTTTGATTTGTTTATATGGTGGATTACATATACAGATTTTCATATGTTGAACCACCCTGCATTTCTGGGATGAAGCCTACTTGATCATGAATTATTATTTTTGATGTGTTCTTATTTGGTTTACCAGTATTTTATTGAGTATTTTTGTATAAATATTTATAAAGAAGATTGGTCTGTAATTCTCTTTCCTTGTTACATCTTTGTGTGGTTTAGGTTTCAGGATAACTATAGTCTCATAAAAGGAGTTGGCAATGTTTCTTCTGTTTCTATTATGAAAAAATTTCAGGAATGTTGCTATTAGCTCTTCTTCTCTTTGAATTTCTGGCAGAATTCTGTGCTGAATCTGACCCTGGGCTTTTTTTTGTGGGGGGGAGACTTTTAATGTCTGCTTCTATTTCTGTAGAGACTATAGGTCTATTTAAATTATTTTTCTGGCCTTGATTTAATTTTGATTTGTGGTACCTTTCAGAAAATTGTCCATTTCTTTCAGATTTTGCAATTTTGTATAGTACAGGCTTTTGAAGTATGGCCTCATGATTCTCTGGATTTCCAGTGTCTATTGTTATTTCCACTTTTCACTTCTGGTTTTGTTAATTTGGATATTCTCACTCTGCCTTTGTTTAGTTTGGATAAGAGTTTGTCTATCTTATTATCTTGTAGAACCAACTCTGTTTCACTGATTCTTTGTATTATTGTTTTTGTTCCTATTTTATTGATTTCATCCCTCAGTTTGATTTCCTGGAACTCCTCCTGGGTGAGTTTGCCTCTTTTTTTCTGGAGCTTTCAGGTATACTGTTAAGTCACTAGTGTGAGATTTCTCCAAATGTTTTATGTAGGCACTTAGTGCAATGAACTTTCCTCTTAGCACTGCTTTCATGGTGTCCCATAAGTTTGGGTATGTTGTGTATTCATTTTCATTTAATTCTGGGAACTCTTTTATTCTGTCTTTATTTCTTCCTTGACCCAGTGGTGACTGATTTGAGCGTTATTCCATTTCCCTTAGTTTGTAGGCTTTCTGTAATTTGTGGTGTTGTTGTATTCTAACTTTAAGCCATGGTGGTCTGATAGGATACAGGAATTTATTCCAATTTTTGTTTATCTATTGAAATTTGCTTTGTGACCAAGTATGTGGCCAGTTTTAGAGAAAGTTTCATGAGGTTATGAGAAGAATGTATAATCTTTTGTGTTTTGGTTGAATGTTCTATAGATGTATGCTAAGCCCATTTGAGTAGTGACAGCTGTTAATTTCCTTCTCTGTTAATTTTCCATCTGTCAGATGTTTCCATTGGTGAGAGTGGGGTGTTGAAGTCTCCCACTATTACTGTGTGGGGTTTGATGTGTGGTTTAAGCTTTAGTAGTGTTTCTTTTACATATGAGGGTGCCCTTGTATTAGTGGCATAAATATTCAGAATTGAGACTTCATCTGGATGAATTTTTCCTGAAATGCCCTTCTCCATCTTTTTTGATTGATTCTAGTTTGAAGTCTGTTTTGTTACATATTAGGATAGTTACTCCAGCTTGTTTTTTATATTCATTTGATTGGAAAGTCTTTTCCCAACCCTTTACTCTGAGGTAATGTCTTTGAGGTTGAGGTGTATTTCTTGTATTCAGCAGGATGGCTCCTGTTTTCATATCCATTCTGTTAGCCTGTGTCTTTTTATTGGTGAATTGAGTCCATTGATATTAAGGGATATTAATGACCAGTGATTGTTAGTTCTTGTTATTATTTGGTTTTCCTGTTGTTGTTCTGGTAGTGTGTGTGTGTGTGTGTGTGTGTGTGTGTGTGTGTGTGTGTGTTTCCCTTTCTTGGGATTTTCTGGCATGGAATTATCTATTGCCTGTGTTTTTGTGTGTGCAGCTAACTTCCAAAGGTTGTAATTTTCCTTCTAGTACTGTTTGTAGGGTTGAATGTGTGGATATGTATTATTTAAATCTGCAATATCTTGTTTTCTCCATCTAAGGCGATTAAAGTTTTCCTGCGTGGTCTCTTAGTGTCTGCAAAATGTATGTGCAGGACTTTCTGACTTTCAGAGTCTACATTGAGAAGTTGGATGTTATTCTGATGAGTCTGCATTTTTGTGTTGCTTGACCTTTTTCCTTTGCAGCTCTTAATAATCTTCCTTTATTCTGTATGCTTAGTGTTTTTGGTTATTATGTGGCAAGGTGATTTTTTATCTGATCTATTTGGTGTTCTGTAAGCTTGTATATCTTTGTAGGCATATCCTTATTTATATTGGGGAAGTTTTGTTCTATGATTTTTTTAAAAAAATGTATTTTCTGTGCCTTCGAGCTGGAATTCTCCTTCTTTTAACACTATTATTCATAGGCTTGGTCTTTTCATGGTGTCCCAGATTTCTTGGACATTTTGTGTTATGACTTTGTTGACTTTGATGTTTTATTTGAGTGATGAATATATTTCCTCTATTGTATGTTCAATGCCTGAGATTCTCTGTTTCATCTCTTGCATTCTGATGTTTATGCTTGCATCTGTAGTTTCTGTTCATTTACCCAGATTTTCCATTTCCAGAATTCCCTTGGTTTGTGTTTTCCTTATTGCCTCTATTTCAATTTTCAAGCCTTGAACTTTTTTCTTCACCTGTTTTTTTCCTTGGCTTTCTTTAAGGGATATATTGATTGCTTCCAATTTTTGTCTTTTTCTTGATTTCTTTAAAGAAATATTTCATTTCCTGTTTAAGAGACTATCATCTTCATAAATTTATTTTTAAGGTCGTTTTCTCTTCTTCATCTGCTTTGGGATGCTCAGGTCTTGCTGTTGTAGAGCCTTTAGGTTCTGGTGATGCCATATTGCTCTTTATGTTGTTGAATGTATCCTTCTACTGCCACCATCTCTTCTGCCAACAGGGGGAGCTAGTGCCTGTGCCTCAGGAGCCACTCGTCCTCCAATTGATAAAGGCAGTGTCTATGATGCTCTAGGGGATGGTTGGGTTTGTGGGGTGGAGTGGGAGTTGTAGATTGCAGGGTCTAATGGGAGACATGGGTGATGGATTGGCCTACCCATGGGAGTCTTACATGCTGACTGGCTAGTGGGGCTGTGATGAGTGGGTAAGGGACACAGGATTTTCCCTGGGCCTAGGGCCTAGAGAACGGACTGTTCGACCAGGAGACCCATCACTCTCACCTCTTCCTCCAACCATTGGTAGGTGGTATCTGTGTCTCCTGGAGCTGTTGATGCCATGGGGGATGTGTGGGCTTGGGCATCAGACTGAGGCTTGTAGATTGCAGGGTCCTTTGGGAGGTAGTGGCTGTAGATAGCCCTACCCACAAGAGTCTTACCTGCTGACTGTCTACTGGGACTGCAATTGGTCAGAGAGAGGCACGGAATGTGCCCTGGGGCTAGGGCCTAAAGATGGGAGACCAGTCTCTGAACTCCTTCTCCAATTGGTGCAGGTGGTGTCTGTGTGTCTGGGAGCCTAGACTTTTTCATCAAAGACCTTCTTTCAAATTCCCTAGTACCTTATACATCTGTTTCCACTATTTATTCAAAAATAATTCTCAAGAGAGAGTTCTTTAAACATACAGGTGTAAATGGGATATCTCCATCAAATCCTTCTCCTCAGAGTTCAGCAAACCCCATGGAAGAGAAAGCAGAAGGAGTGTAAGAGCCATAGGAGATGGAAGATACCAGAAGAACAAGGTCCTCTGAATTAGTTGGGCAAAGTTCATATGAACTCACAGAGACTGAAGTAGCAAGCACAGGCTTACACAGGTCTGCACCAGGCCCTCTATGTATATGTTATAGCTTTCAGCTTAGTTTTTATAGGACTCCTGAGTATGTGAATGAGTAGGTCTCTGATTTTTGTGCCTGCCCAAGAGGGTTTCTCTTCCTTCTGTTGGGTTGCCTTCTCTAGTCTTGGTGTGATGGGTTTGTATTATCTTATTTTATTTTCTCATATTTTCTTGTTAACACTTAGAAGTCTGTTCTTTTCTATTGAGAGACAAAAGGGGGAATAATGAACACAATTGGATGGGTATGGAAAGAGGACAGATCTGTGAGGGATAGGGAGGGAAGAATATTATTAAAATGTGTTCTATAAATTATTGAAGAAAAGAATAAAACTACAATATAACAGAAAAAATCTCACTTTTTGTATTTTTCTTCTCCTGGGATATGAATTTTTGATACAGTATCATTCTTTTATTCTCTAAATATATTATGTTTTATTATATATCTGTAGACATAAGTCACAAAACAATCCCACACCAGTTTGGAATTATGATTAATAAAAGGGTTATTTATTTAAGGGGGAAACTTACAGATCACTGTCCTAGACAACAGCCCTCTGCACAACCAGAAACAGAGTCTAGTAGCTGGAAGCGAAGCTGGAAGAAAGAGAGAAAGAGCAGGGCTACCACTGCTTTTTAAAGCAAAAGAGACCACACTCAAGTAGGCTGGTATCTTAAAGGCTATTGGCTGAAGGAGCAGAAGGAGCTCCCACAGCACTTTCCCCTTTTTGTTTAAGTAAGAGACTTCCAAACCCGTTACAAAACAATATACACTAGGAACAGATATCAAGTATAAGATTAGAATTACAATCAGCATAAACAATATTAAGCAAGGAACATGTTAAAATATGTTAAATGTTTTAATAAACATTCTTTCCTAAGAAATCTAAGTCTTGTATTGGAAATGGCTTGACTAGATCATAAGAGGACAGTAACTACAACTATCTAATCTTCAACCTCATTGAAGGCCTGAGAAGGGAGATAATATTACTTGAGCAAGCAGTAAGTACAAACAAGTAGCAACCAAAGCAAACAATATATGACAGAGACAATTAGCTACTTCAGCAATCACCCAAAGTCTCATTTTGCAATGTTGAAGCAACCAACTTTTTGTCTGTAGCCTAGCGTAATTGACAGACCATTTTCAGAGGCAGGAACTTTTTCAAGACTGACTTATCCTGTCTCAGCAAGATTTGACAGTCCTGCTTATCCATTTCCAGATATCATGTAACTTGTCAGTGGTTGAGGCATTGTCAGTTCCTTGCCCAAAGGCCAGTTTTGCCAAGAAGAAAACAAGCTCCAAGTAGAGTGTCTTTGGTATTCAACATTTTCTCGGGAATAGATTGGTGCTGTCAGAAGCAGTCATGTCTCATTTCAACAGAACCCTAAGTTATTTAAATGTCATGTTCCACAGATCATTGAAGTGGTTGAAGATTACCTATCTAGACAGAATACAATCTCTATGTATCTAAAGGACTGAATTGATCTGACTGTATGTACAGCAAGCATGAACAACTATTGACCTATATAATTAATACCTGTATAACTTAAAGACTAAAACTTCATGTCAGAATATTAAATAACCTATAAACAAATGTGCAACAAATGAGGACAATGACCTCAAAATGTAAACAATATATAAGTATCTTGATCAGAGGTAGGAGTAATATATAACGCAATGTGAAAATAAATCCTAGAAGTTGTATCAATATACAAAATGCCCTAAACAGAGATAATAACATACATATATACAATCTGACAAAATAATTTTGTATAGGTGTACAAATAATGTAAACAAAAGTAACAAATATAATTTGAACTTGTATCAATATACAAGAACTATACCAATATCAATTATCCATGAATAATAGCTCAAAAGTATTCACTCTATTACCCACTATTACTATCCCCTCCTTTTTTAACAAACATAGTTTTCATCCCAACCCTCTATCTAATACAAGTAATAATCAACAACCCCTAAACAATGTTCCCAACCCTATGGACAAACTTTTTGGGGGATGGGGCATCATCTTCTAGAATTGCTTCCCACTATAATGGGGGTGATGTTCTCTTAATGGGATCCTGGAAAATTAAAGTGATGGTTAAGTTTCAAAATTACTGTCTAGTATAGTTGCAAACAATTTCCGAGCAGTCGATAGATAGGGTTTTTTTCAAAGTTCTTATTTGGAGTTCTGGACAGAATGTCATGAGAAGGTGTACTGTTTCAGCAGCTGGTACCCCCTCAAAAGAAGCAGTATTATAGTAGCTCTGTCTGCATCACAATGTCATCTCAACTAGGTAGAGTTGTTGCTATGGGGCCCATCTTCTTCCTGGAAACTTCAAAAAAAATTACTGCAGGAAAAGGATCTGTAGGAAAATCTATTGTTTATCATAAAAAACTTAAGCATCATTTATTCATATATATATATATACATTCAATGAAGAATATGATATAGACAAAAAAGGCATGGAGAAAGTAAAAATTTTTTCTAAAGTCTTTCTTCTATCCCATACCAGATGGCTCCCAATATGAGACAGAAACTCTGAATGTTCCTTTTAACAACACGCCTGGATTTAGATAAGTACAGAGCCATTGTCCAACTCCAAAACCACCGAAATATATATATGTGTGTATATATATGTATATATACATATATATTCATGCGTACATGTATGTGTGTGTGTGTGTGTGTGTGTGTGTGTGTGTGTGTGTGTAAATGTAAGTGTAACCCATACCTGGATTCATAAACCATAGCTAGATGTTCCTTAATGGATAGTTATTTTTTCTTCTGTCAACATTCAAACATCCAGGGTCTCTTGAGTTTTTGATGATGTGTATTTTCCTGCAAAGATAAGATCAGAACCCTGCCCCAACCCTATATGGCTTTCCTTACCACCTGTATGGTTGTTACCATTGTGGATAAACTGTCAATTCTCTGTTTCAATAGGTTTCTCCTTTTCAAAGCGAATCTTTATTAATTTTGATGGTATCCATATTTTTTCTCTTTCTGTGGAAACGAGCAAAACCCCTTCCCCAACATAGTATATCTCCTGGTTTCCATTATAAGGTCAACACGTCCTTGAAATATACTGGTAGATTCAATTCGGAAGTTTTTTCCATTATCCAATGCCTCTCTGCTGCTGTTGTTCTGTTCTCATTAGTGTTAAGAAAATTCAAGGTTAATAAAGCATTATGCAATATATTTCTGGGGGTATTTTCTATCCCTTTCTGCTTGTTCAGTATATCCTTTATAGTACAATTTGCCCTTTCTATAATGCATGACCTGTAGGATTATTTGGTATACCTGTAATGTGCATTACATTATAATAAGCAAAAAAATATTTCATTTTTTTAGATACATATGCCGGACCATTGTCTGTCTTTATTTGTGCAGGTATACCCATGATGGCCATATAAATGTGTGATTACTGAATCAGCCCTGTCTGAGCTCAAGGAAGTTGCCCATTGAAAATCTGAATATGTGTCTATGGTGTGGTGTACATATTTTAATTTACCAAATTCCATAAAGTGGAACACATCCATCTGGCAGATTTCATTCCTTTGAGTACCCTTTGGGTTACTTCCTGCAGGAAACGATGTTTGATTATAGAAAGAGCAAGAGGGACATCTTTTTATAATCTCCTTAGCTTGTTGCCATGCTTTCTTTAAACCTTTGCTATTGATGTGATTTTTTATGAAATTCTGAGGCCTACAACACCCTTCCAATCAATAATTGATCAATTTCTGCATTACCTTGTGCTAGAGGACCTGGCAGACCCATATGAGATCAGATTGTGTTATGTACATAGGACAAAGCCAGTTTCTAATTATGTCTTACACCTGGATAAACAATGAAGTCAATTCTGTATCATCTGGTATAAATTCAGTGGTATCAATATGCAAGATAACTCTTTCTACATATTGTGAATCAGTAACTATGTAAAGAGGTTCTTTAAAATCCCTTAGCACCATAAGAATGGCATATAATTCTGCCTTCTGGACAGAATTATAAGGGCTTTGTTCCACCTTACTCAATTCTCTTGATTTGTAACCTGCCTTCTCTGATTTATTTGCATCGGTATAAAATGTTCGGGCTCCAGTTTTTGGAGCATCACATACAATTCAAGGAAGACTCCAAGAAATTCTCTTTATAAGGTTAAGTCTATCACTTTTGGGATAGTTACTATTAATTTCTCAAAAAAAAAAGCACAATCTCTTTGCCATGGTTCATTGTCTTCCCATAACTTTTTTATTTCATCAGTAGTGAAAGGCACTATAATTTCTGCTGGATCTATACCTGCTAGTTGATGAAATCTCAGTTTACCTTTTATAATTAATTCAGAGACTTTTTCCACATAAGTTTTAAATTTTTACCTGGTTTATGTGGTATAAAGATCCATTCTAAAATAATATCTTCCCTCTGCATTAAAATTTCCTTAGGAGAAATTCTGGAAGGCAATATGACTAGAATACAACTAAGATTTGGATTTACCCTATCCACATGTGCCTCCTGAAATTTTTCCTCAACCATTGTCAGTTCCTTTTCTGCCTCAGCTGTTAATTCTCTGGGACTACTCAAATCTTTATCACCATCTAAGGTTTTGCTTAAATGAATTATTAGATCAGGTGTTATCTCAACATCTGGTCATAGACTGGAAATGTCTCCTAACAATCTTTGAAAGTCATTAAGAGTCCATAACTGGTCTCTCCTAATTTGTACCTTTTGTGTTCTAATTTTCTGTAAACCTATTCTATAACCTAGATAATTAACAGAATCTCCTCTTTGAATCTTTTCAGGAACAATTTATAATCCCCATTTAGGCAAGACTTTCTTTACTTCTTCAAACATCCCTTCCACAGTATCTATATTTGAATCAGATAACAAAATGTCATCCATGTAATGGTAGATTATTGACTTAGGAAATTGCTTATGAATTATTTCCAATGGCTGACTTACAAAATATTGGCACAATGTGGAACTACTATTGAGCATCCCCTGTGGGAGGATAGTCCATTGATATCTCCTAGTAGGCTGAGAATTATTATAAGTAGGCCCTGTGAAGGCAAATTTTTCCTCTATCCTTTTCTTGTAAAGGTATAGTGAAAAACAATCCTTTAAATCAATAACTATGAGAGGCCATCCCTTTGGTAACAGAGAAGGCAGAGGAATTCCAGATTGTAGAGGGTCCGTAGGTTGAATAACCTTGTTGATAGTGAAAGACCTCCCGGTGTGGGGAGACTCTCACTCAAGTCTCGGGATAACATGACCCGCCCCAGTAACTCACGAGAGACCACCCTTGCTGAAATCACACGAAGTTTTTTGACAGGAGCCAGTGCACTGGGGATGAAACTCATAACCTATGCAGGGGTGGAGTTTGACCCTGAGTAACTGGGAGAAAGGGTTTTTAAGGGAAAAAACCATAGCCAGTAATCCGAAAGTGGTAGGGAGGGCATCACAGAAAATTCCAAAATATCAATGATAATCACAAGGGGGATACTTTCTGTTTCTCAAGATTATTCTCAAGATTACAGTCTAACTTTATCTTCAGCTAAATCCTGAAATAGAGTCTCTGAACCGGCTAATCCTAGATTTCTGATTCTTCTCTCCCTGCTTAGATTTTTGGCTCTATTTTTTCCTGCTATGGGGGTCTGGATTTATCCAGGTCTTTCATCTCCCCACTTCTTCTAGTACCTAGTTCTAATCATAGAACTAGATTTCAGTATCTTCTTGACCTTGTAAAGCACGATATTGGTGGCATAACATCAGAATCTGAACAGCACTTATTCTTTCTCTAATGAAGGTAATTAGTTTAAATTCATTAAAGTACTGAATTAGGGCCTGTATTAGGGCAGCTACCCTGAGACCCAGGATTACTGCTAATGTCAGAGAAATAGGTTCTCGTCAAAAATGAGTTGGGTGCTTGTCATACTCATCTTCAAACATGTTAGCTGGATGATAAAAGACCCTAGGTACCAGTTGTACAAGCACACAGTAATCGTTAGTGTCATTAAAATCCAATGTTGACACGGAAGGTGTCAGACCTGTACTACAAGCCCACCATTTATCTAAATTGGGAACCAAGTACCTGCTGTCAGGAGTCTTAGGGCTCTTAAGAGTCTCATTACATAACCTCAGTAAGAGTCAGCCTGTGATTAGTCCCCCAAACACAAACCTCTTGACTGGTAGTGTTGTCAAAAGCCCCAGATACTGCAATTTGGGTAGTTCAGGAGCTCACTTCATGTGGGAGGTGTGGATTCAGACAGAGATGCATACTTCTTTCAGTTGTTCCCAGATCTGGCGTCTCACTACTTCAAGGGCCTTTAGGCAGGAAAATAAAGGTATAGAAAGAATAGCATCAGGATTATACACTCCACCCAACTCAGTGAGCGGTGGCGGTTCTCCACATAGGATCTCATAAGGGGTGCGTTTAAATCACCCTGGGGTGTTCCGAACCCAGAACAGGGCAAAGGGAAGGAGGGCTGTCCAGTCATTCCCGCAGGTCTCTAGTGCCAATTTTGTAAAGGTCTCTTTTAGAATTCTATTCATCCTTTCTACCTGACCTGACTCTGGTGTCGGTAAACACAATGTAATTTTCAATTGATCCCCAGTCAGGGTGGTCAGTCCCTGACTTACCTGAGCAACAAAGGCAGGTCCATTATCAGACCCGATTACCTTGGGTATCCCAAACCTTGGGAAGATTGCTTATATGATCTTCTTAGCCACCACATTGGCTGTCTCGGTCCTGATAGGAAAAGATTCTACCCAGCCTGAAAAAGTATCTATAAAAACTAATAAGTACTTGTTACCATATCTGGCTGACTTAATTTCTGTAAAATCTATTCCCTAGTAGGCCCCAGGCCAGTCACCTCTGAGCCTCTTCCCAGGAGCATATATGGAGTGTCCTGCATTAGTTATAGCACAGGCCTTGCAGCTTTTGACTACTTCTTCTGCCAAGTCAGAGAGTCTTATGACATAATAGTCGGAGGACCTAACCACATCTTTTAGTTTCTTGGCCCCCAAGTGGATCAGGTAATGTAAGTTGTAACATACTTGTACCCTTCTTTTTGTGGGAGGACTAGTTTTCCTCCTTCTGTATCTATTGCCCCATATGGGGTTTTCTTTACCAGTCCTAATTTGCCCATAATTTGATAGTCCTCAGGGGTGTATTTAAAGTTGGTTTCACTGATATCATAATAATCTTTAGGCTCTTTGACTGACAGGATCATTGCTCCCTGGGCCTCCTGTTTAGCAGTTAGGTCTGCTATCTGATTTCCTTTAGCCACAGCATCTCGAGCTTTTTGACATCCTGGACAATATATGATGACTACCTTCTTTGGCAAATGTATGGCCTTGAAGAGGCTCAAAATTTCTTCTTTATTTTTTATATGGGCAGCGGCAAAAGCATCAGTGTAGATGTTGATAGACTTCCCCTCTGCCATCGGTAGAGCTTGTATCAAAGCCATGAGTTCGGCTTTCTGGGCCGACGTCCTTCAAGAAGGCTATGCCCAGATTACTTGCTTCCCATCTACCACTACTGCCCCCCTTCCGCTTACCTTCAACCATGAAACTGCTGCCATCCATATACCAGCTCGGACTCCCAGGCCAAGGCTGATCTTTTAGATCATTTTGGGTACCAGCTTCTTCTGCCAAAATGTCAGTGCAGTGATGGGTAGGTGAGGTGTCATCAGTCTTGGGCAGTAGGGTAACAGGATTGAGGATAGCAGGGGGAGCAAAGGTCACTAATCTGGTCAACAAAAAACTTTGATACCCTCTGGCCAGATTCAAGTAAACCTGATCTGGGCCTTCAACTTTGTTAATAAGTCTCTTTCTAATAAAGGCATGGGACACTCAGGGATAACCAGGAAGGAATGAGTCACTTGTCCTCTTCCCAAATCTACAGTTCTTAAGGTGGTCCATGGATATTGTTTCTGTCCAGTTGCTCCAATAGTCTATAGTCTTTGTATTCTTTAGCTTCCCCAATGGTTGTTTCAGCACAGAGTACTCAGCCCTTGTGTCCATTAGAAAATCCATAGGGGTCCCCTCCATAGTCAGGGTTACCCTAGGTATGAGGGAGGGGGTCCAAGCCCCATCCCCTCTAATCATCTTCTTCCAGGGCCAGTACCTTAGAGGTCTTTCCTTTCTTCTTTGGGCATTCTCTTGCCCAGTGTCCTTTTTCTTTGCAATAATCACATTGATCTTTGCCCAAGGGGTTCCTCTGTTCGTCTTCACTCATCTTTGGTCTTCTGTTGCCCAGGTTCTATCTGTCTAGGTCCTGTCTTCCCTTTCTCTCCTACCACTGCGGCCAAAATTCTATCAAATTTCTCTCTTGTCTATGATCCCTCCAGTCCTTTCTTTCTTCTGCCTCCTGCCTCTCTCTCTCTCTCTCTCTCTCTCTCTCTCTCTCTCTCTCTCTCTTCTCTTCTCTTCTCTTCTCTTCCTCAGTCTCTTGCTTATGAAATACTTTCTCTGCCTCCTTAACCAAATCCTGCAAGGTATAATCCTACAACCCTTCTAACCACTGTAACTTTTCTTAATATCTGATGCTGACTGGCCTATTAAGGCCATAGCTATCTCTGACCCTCAGAGATTGGGTCAAAGGAAGTATAGCGCCTGTAAGCCTCCTTTAAACACTCAAGAAACACAGATGGTGGCTCAACCAGCCCCTGAAGAACCTCTCTTACCTTGGCCAAATTAGTGGGGCGTCTTGCGGTCCCTCGGAGACCTGTCATGAGAGCTCTGCAGCGATAGACTGTCAGCCGTTCCCTACCTGCTTTAAGCTTGACCTTGAAAACATACACAGGGAACTAGATAAGGCCCATTTCTGTTTACACATTTTTTTTTACCAGAATCTCTCTTGCTTTTTAGACAACATACCAAAAATTTCTCTTGCTTTTTAGACAACATACCAAAAATCTCTCTTGACTTTTAGACAACATAAAAACTCTTACCAAAGTCTTTTTTGGTGGTTTTTCTCAGTGGAGATGTAGGGCTACATTTTGAATAAAAACAGCATATAAAATCCTACACCAGTGTGAGATATTTGAGACCAACAATAGGTTTTTTTAACATTAACCAACAATAATTTGTAACCAGCCCCTATAAATGATGACAGATACTTATAACCCATAGGATCTGAAAGAGTTCTTCACCCACCTGCAGAGCCAAGCCTTGGTTAGCTTTGACAAGAGGTTTGAGGTGTGCAGCTCCCAGGGCAGGCAGAGGGAACTTGTCCATCAGCACGGTGGGGGAGGGCAGGGTGGTTTGCAGCACTGGGGAAAAAAGATTGTTAACCTCTTTAGGCCATAGCGATTACCCTCAGATTTTTTTTGTTTAGTGTTTGAAATCCTATTGGGGTATATCTGCCTTCTACAACTGTGTCTGGCAGCCTCAGTACCTTGTAACAGCAAAGCTGAATAGCCCAGTCATCCATATAAGCAAGCTGCCCCACAGCCACATGCTTGGGGCTGAGGCTGAATTTTTTTTATAAAATATACCCCTATGCTATGGCCCTATCTCTAAAGTCTTGTAAGTGGTCACAATATCAAAGTCAAAGAAGTCATGATTTGAGTACATCAGCGTCAGTGTAAGTCAGGACAAAAGCCCAACACACATTACACAGACATACAGGACAAAGGCGTCAAACAAACCAAAGACACAGCTTCAAGCTGCTTCGCGGGTGTAACCCGCCCCGCTTTTGAAATGAGATCGCTATCCTTGCATGTCTCTGCAGATATCTGACCACACCACTCACGTGTCATACCACAGAACTGAGAAACACCACCCGCATATCTCACCAGAGAACTGAACACACTACCTGTGTGTAATACAAAACAGAGACTGAAGATACACAGACAAAGGCTAACAAAACTTAGACAAAACCACTTTTCCAGAGTCAATGTCACAGTCTGTCCCAATTGTCAAAGTCACAAGTAAGACAAAACAAAAGACTAAAGACACACAAGACACACAAACAAATGTCTGTCTCCACTGAGACAGACAAAATCATTCCAGAAATACAGACAGCTAGCTGAGAGGACACAGTTCATCTAATCCAGGAGAACTTCCCTATCCTCACCAGCACCCAGACGGGAATCTCCCAGGCATCTCTGGGTCCCTTCTCATCTCCTGGAACATCTCCCGGGGTGGTAGTCAGTGATCTCCTAGCACATCTGCTGATCACTCCCTCTGTCTTCTCCCAAGACACGAGTGACTGCAAAACCAAAAATACAGAACCTGAACCTGAATTCAACCGTCACACAAAGACACAGACACACAGACAATGTCTAACCTCCAGGTGGGTCTTTGAAGACAAGGGTGGTCGCCAATCCTGAGACAAGCCCCCAAATGAAAGACCCCCAGTGTAGGGAGACTCTCACTCAAGTCTTGGGATAACACGACCCCCCTCCCAGTAACTCATGAGAGACTGTCCTTGCTGCAATCACACAAGGTTTATTGACAGGAGCCAGTGCACTGGGGCCAAGACTCATAACCCACGCAGGGAAGGAGTTTGACCCCAAATAACTGGCAGAGGTGTTTTTTTAAGGGAAGAAACCACAGCCCAGTAATCCAAAGCAGGGAGGGAGGGTATCATAGAAAATTTCAAAAATACCAGTGATGATCACAAGGGAGCAACTCCCTGTTTCTCAAGATTATTCTCAAGATTACAATCTAACTTTATCTTCAGCTAGTTCCTGAAACAGAGTCACTGAACAAGCTAATCCTAGATTTCTGATTCTTCTCTCCCTGCTTAGATTTTTGGCTCTATTTTTTCCTGCTATGGGGGTCTGGATTTATCCAGGTCTTTCAATAGCGCTTAGATCTGTCACCATTCTCCATTTTCCAGATTTCTGTTTAACAAAAAATATAGGAGAATTCCAAGGGCTAGCAGTTTCTTCTGTATGTTGAACATCTAGTTGCAACTTTTCCTCAGCTATAGGCCACTGCTTAACTCATATTTGTTTCTCAGTTAACCATTTTAAAAGTAGGGCTGTTGGTACCTCTGAAGGTTTATTAATTGCTTTGTGTTCTTGTACAGCCTGATTGGCTGGTGGCCGTTGTCTATCATATCTTCTAATATTTTCCTCAGAAACATAAGTTTGTGGTGCTGCAGGAATGTTAATCTGGGTATTCCATTGCTGCAATAGGTCATGACCCCACAAATTCACTGCATTATTGGCTATATATGGCTTTAGTCTTTCTATTTGCCCTTCACGCCCTATGCATTTAACCCATCTCATGCTTTGTTTTACGTGAGATAGGGTTCTTCACGGGAACTGAACATCTACCTCTTGAAGAGGCCAATTCGGATGCCAAGATTCTAGATGATGCTTACATCCGTACCCATGTCTAATAAGCCTTAAATAAAAATGCCATTTGTACAAACTCTTAGCTTTGGTCTTTGATTGTTAATAGAAGTCTGTCAAAATATATGTTTCCTCTGTCCTACTGGATTTTTTTACTCATCCTCCACATTTAACCCATCATTCAGACCAATATTGCTTTTTACAAGCAAGCGTTAGATTTTTTTAATTTTCTTGGTGAGACTCATTCTTCAATGTAACTGGAAATTACTGGGCCACTTTTGGCTTGGGGGGCTGTGAGAGGCCCCTTAAGGAGTTTCCTGATGGTTATCAGGTTGCTTTTCTGTCTGTTGTTTACCTGTATTCATTGGTCCAATATCGGCCTTTACACCTTCTACATATACCTGAAGTTCAAGGTCTCCTGTTTTTGCCATTTCCAGAGGACACATTATTCCCAGAAATCCCTTGCCTACAATCCCTTCTCAGATGTACTATTTTACCACAATTGAAACATTTGACAATTTGATGTCTCCTCATTTCTTTGGAAATTGCTTCTCCTACCCAAAATTCATCATTATAGCCAAATGTTTCAACATTCATTGTATGTAGAATCCATTCATCTATAGGTGTTGATCTAAACCTTAAAGGTCTAATTATCTTTTTGCATTCTAAGTTTGCATTTTCAAAAGCCAGAGATTCAAGAATTATTCATCTAGCTTCTGGGTCTGTTACTCCTATTGTAGAGCCTTAATATTTGTGAAAAATCAGGAAAGGGTTCTCTCTGTCCCTGCCTAACCCTGGTATGATTTCAATCTTTTCCTTGGTTCTTGAATCCTATCCCAAGTATTCAAGGCTGTTTTGTGTCATAGGGACAATACTTCTTCGTCATGAAGAACTTGGACCTGTGGGTCAGCATGTGGTCCTCTGCCAAGAATTTGATCTTGGGAAACCTCAAAACCTTTAGCTTTTCCCTGTTGTTCCATATGTTTGAATTCTTCTCTGAAATAAATTCCAAACTTCAGCAAAGGTCCATCATCCAGGACTGCTGAAACTAATTGAAAAATGGCATGGGGTTTTCCCTGACATCAGAAGCTCAGGTATTTATCATCTCCTTAACAAATGCAGAATGCAAGCCATAAGTTGCAACAGCTTAATTTCTTTTAGATCATTCATTCCTATTGGTGCCCATCTACCTTCTTTGGCTCCCTTTGAGCCTTTATAAATTGATGCTTTGTCAGAGTAAATTACAGGGTGGAACTCTAAAACCCTGGGCAATCCAGTTCTGACAGCCACTGGTGATGTTGCATCCTGTCTTTTAACCTTCTTTCCCTGTTCATCAGCTCCAATAATTTCCTCAATCATTTCAAATATTTTTATTATTGTTTTTTGTAAAGCCTGAATTTGGCCTCTATATATTTCCAGTGATTTCATGGAGGCATCAAGTCTCTGGTCCTCATTCTGCACCTGTGCTTACAAGGTTTTAATGTTCTCTTTTAAAGATAGCATCTCCTCCTTGGACTTTTCTTGAATATTGTGTAGATTGTCATCCTGGAGGTACATTCTGTCTGTTACTTTGTCAAAACTTTTTGATAACTTTTGAATGCCAATTCAACAGTATGAATTCCTTCAGATAGCTTCCTAGAACCCTTAGATATGGAGTCAGTTCTGTCTATCATAGTATTCACTTGTTCAGATAACCTCTGATTTTCGATTATTTTAATCCTGCCAACTAGCTGTTCATTATTTCTCCATAAAGATTGTATCATTCCTAGGAGTGCCATATTCTTCCTTAATGATAGAATATGGAGAAGAAAATTGAAACCCAGTAATCAGTAAATTGAGGTATCTCCATAGTCATATAGCCTCACATGATATAATCCATTGTATTAGTAAACAAAGTAGTAAAAGTTGCATTGGAAATGAAAACTGCTATATTACCTGTTATCCGGCAGGTGGCGATGTTGCTGAGTCATGCCTAGAATCAATGTGAAGGTGACAGAAACAGTCCTGTTTCAGTGTCCGCTTTGGTATTTGTTAAAGACTGGGAAATATGAGTTGCTCAACAAAGTAAATGTAATTAAATCAATTCTATACGCGGAGCCAGAAACCCAGAATTCAGGGGCAGAAGGCAGCAACCCAGAAGCTGGATATGCTGCCACACGACAGAGTCGCCCCAAGGTGTTGCAGCCTTTGGCAACTGCTTATGCTCTGACTCATGCTGCATAGGCACTGTGCTGTGACGGGGATTTAAAAGCCACTCAGGAAAGAGCAAACCAGGTGGGCAGAGACTGTCCAGGCCAGTGGAGCCTGGGAGGTGTGGAGTTTAAATCCACATGGGTGCCAGGTAGATGTAAGTCACAAAACAATCCCACACCAGTTTGGAATTATGATTAATAAAAGGGTTATTTATTTAAGGGGAAAACTTACAGATCATTGTCCTAGACAACAACCCTCTGCACGACCAGGAACAGAGTCTAGTAGCCAGAATTGGATCCAGAAGCAAGAAAGAGAGAGCAGGGCTATTGGCTGAAGGAGCAGAAGGAGCTCCCACAGCATATATCTTTGTTTTTACTCCTAGCTTCTAAAAGATTTACGAAAACAATCTTTTAATTAAATATATCTTTAACTTTTTCTATTATCTATCTCATTAACATTTACATTCAACAATAATAGTTTTAGGACTAATATTTCACTTAAAGCCATAAGTAATTCTTATTTTATGTAATTAGTTTTTAAATTTATTATTTTTTATTCAACCAATAGTTATGATAGTTTGTATGACAATTATAGTAGTTTGTTTTTAGGTTATGTTTTCCAATGTTAATATGTCAGTAGTATCAGCTCTTCTATGTGATAAATACATATAGGGAAGGACATGTCTTTGTGGCTTAGGCATGATTAATAAGAGGAGAAAGGATATGCTTTAATATGGAAAGATATAAACAAGTACAAGAGAACCCCAGTTAATCATTATGTCTCATAACTCCTTCATCAAGAAATTCTTCAGGACTGGAGAAATGATACAGTAGGCAAGAGCACTTGATATACAAGCACAAGGACCTGAGTTTGGATCTAAGCACCAAGGTAAAAAGCTGGTTATGGCTATGTATCATAACCCCTGTGCTGTGGGGATAGAGACAATAGGATCACTAAACCTTGCTTGCCTAGCTCTAGGTTCAGTGAAAGACACCATCTCAAGGAATAAGGCAGAAAGTCATAGAGTACACCCAATGTCCTCCTTCACACACACACACACACACACACACACACACACACACACACACACACACCTCTTCTGATTGGGATCTTAATTCCAATATACATTTTCCAAAGAAGACAAACCTTATAAATGAATGGTTACTGTAAATTGTAACTCACCAAGTATAGAGTTTAAGAGAAGAAAGAGGGAGAGTCCAGTCTACTCAATCTACAATTATTTAATGCAGATTGACCTACAGTGTAAACTGTTGCCACTTGTTTCCAGGACATAGGCATTCATTGTCCAAAAGCAAAAGTAGGTAGCTTATTTTTAATTTGTCATGTAATAGATGTGATGGATCCTTCTCCTTTCTAGGTAACACCTACCTCCAAGGCTTAGGAGACCAGCCTGAGATAGCCTTCAGCTTCACTTGGATTGTCTTAGGGGTTTGCATTATTTTATAAATGCTGTAATGTTTGATATATGGTTCTTTCGAGCTAATCTTGAAGTAGAGACTTTGTAATGCATATGAACTTGCTATATTGACAAGAACCAGATTTGATATTAGCTTTCCTTTGTTGTTTCTTAAGTTACTTATTTCTGAAACTTCCATTTGCCCTATATAACAAAGTGGCCATTTTGTGGTCCTAAGTTTTGAGCTGGCTTTTTATATACAATAGATAACTGTGGTATCTCCTTGGCTTTTCCTCCACAAATTTTACCTTGTTCTATGCTATTGAGCTCCTCAGTTATTACCAGCTGACTGATTTGTTTTTCTT